>NW_028139823.1:0-42740 GCF_965202585.1 Thalia democratica | reverse complement strand
AAAACCTGCTATAAATGCGTTTTTATAATTATAAATAAGGTAATAATTGTTATCCAAAGTAAAAACTATTTTTAAACATTAAAAATTTTAAATTGAAATTATGAACCTCAGTTTAACTTTACTTTATCAACTTAACCAAAAAACAGATTATCATCAATGTAACTATGTACTAAGAATTTAGCCATTAAACTACAAATAATATCATAAAAATAAGTTAAAAATTTAAAAACCATCAAACCTACACTTCTCAAATATAGACAAAAAATAGACTAATACAAGATTTAGGTTAAAAGTTTCGTCACCATATTAGGTAGGCATCTTTTTAAACTTTAGATTTGTGTTTTAATTTTTTTTTAACAAACTAAAATTAAAAAAAACGTTTCATGAACTACCTCTAGACATGAAAAAAGCTATTCTAATGTCAAAAAAATAAATTTGTTTTTAAAATTGAACTTCTAAGGTTATAATGAAGCAAGTATTTTTCTGACAAGCAAAAATGTTGTATTAATTAAACTGTAGCTAACGAATGTAAATTTAAGCAACTACATAATAACTTAAGCAGTTCTACAATTTTAGGTTACTCTGCGGACAGTGTTTTTGAAACAAAATAGGAAATTGGATGAAAAAAAAGACCAGTTTGGATAAAAATGATGCTTCAATCCGTAAATAAGGAATACATTCAAAGAAGTTATGCGCCATACTTAGATTTATACTTGACGAAATTAGCTTCAAAAAACTATAAACAGATTTCATCAATTGAGACTGTAGAAGAGCAATGTCAAATAATCAACAAGTTAGATAACAATTTAGTGAGTAAAGCTCGAACATATAATAAATTGTCTTAAATAACGAACTTGAAAATTATCTCTGCAAAAATACTCTATAAAATATCAACTTGTTATTTAATATTTTTTTTTAACTTACTTAGATTACTTCTTTAAAGTATGTAAAATGGTTTATAAAAGTTAAGAAATGGTTTGATTTTTAAATTGTTTTATTTTTATTTAGCTTGACTAACTTAAGCTCGCATTAAAACTTTAAAACATGATTATCTGTTTATTTTGAAAGTTTTTTAATGATTTCATCATGTTTATTAAATTATTTGGAGTGGTAAAGTATTTTGTTAACGTACTTAACTAATAAAAATCTAACAATAAATAAAAATTTCCCCGTATATTAAAACAAATTTCAAATAAATAATTACTTTTACTAAACTATGTTATACTTACAACAAAACTTACTACTATATAACAATAATGATAATTTGAAGTTTTTATTTATTTTGTTAGTACGCTTTCACTTAAAAGTTTTTAATATCTTTTTGATTTTCATAACAACTTTCGTTTTCTTTTTGTTTACCTATTTTTGATTCGAATGTTATTTTACAGGCTATATTTTCTTTAAATTCTACGTTAACTCAATTGGAAAAAAACCAAGATCTTAACAAGAGAGCGACGAAAATAATAACAAAACTGTACAATTCACTAAAACTAAGTGATATCGATTTGAAGGCCAATTCACAAAGCTTAGTAAGTAGTTTAGAATAACATTTTCAAAACAAATTTCTCAATTGAAGGTTTTTTTTTCCAAACTACAAAATTTAATACAAGTTTTATTCGGTTTTTCAAATTCACAGAAAATCGATGTCGACAATTAAATTGTTTATTTTACTTAAAAAAATGTTTAATAAAAATATAGTAATTAAAAATAGATCACAGTAACCTAGCAAGTTTTACTATTTTTCATACTTATAAAGTATATCATAGTTTCTTAAATCAAACTTTTTTTCTTGACTTTATGGTCAAACACGAAAAAAATTTTGTTTTAAGTTTATAAAAAATAGTTTGTAGTAGTAAAAGTGCTTGTACCAAACAATTAATTCATTTTATTTAGTTAGACTTTAAAAAAATACGGGTTGAAATGCCGTCTGTTTATAATTTTATTTGAACACAAACAAAGTGTTTTTTTTTTGAACTGCACGAATTTATACCAATAGTAATAAATGTAAAACTAATTAAATGTTACTAGCTAATAACAGCGTATTTTTAAGTTGTTTAGAGGAAAGATGAATTTCACTGTGAACGAGTCAACAAAAAACAAAAAATTGACGAATATTTTAACAAAAATATGAATATTCAAAGAAATAAGAAGATTTTAAATCGACTTCTTAAAATTATCGATGACAACAAAAACAAACAAATAGTTTTCGTGTTTGGAGTAGGTAAAACTTGTTTTACTATCAGTCAACTACAGGTTCATCATTTTATCTTAAAATTTTTAAAAATTAAACCCAGAATACTTTTTGCTTTAATTTAAATAAAGAACCAGTTAATAATATTTCAATCACAACACTCTCAAGGTCATTTTTTGGGCGAGGGATCAATTGTGGAGCTGATTCAATCTTCGGGTTTTAACATTTCGAGACAGCCAGCTGAGTATCACGTAAATTCGAGGTAATTGCTTGATGAGATATAAGAGTTAAATTTTTAGGGATTAGTGTCAATCAGCTTAAACACGAGCTTCTTAAAGTTATCTGGCAAACTAAATACGAGCTTATATACTTAAGAAGAATTTTTATAGCGTTATTTTAATACATACTCACTTAGAGAGTTTTCATGTTTTTTTTTAATCTAAACTTTAGTTTTTCAAACGTTTTTTAATTGTCGGTTAAAATATTTATAAAAAAATTAAGAGAAATGCTTTTATATGCAATATAAAAACATCCAGTATTATAAGATACCTATTTAATTTGTTGAATTTATCATACACACAGTGATTAATGGTTTGTAAATAAATAATTTTAAAGTAGACTTTAAACTTTTACTTAAATTAAGAAAACTATTCCTGTTCAAAAGATTGTAAAAGTTAAAATGAGTACATTTTAAAAACATATGAACAAAACGATACAACCGAATACAATTTATATAACTAAAAAAGTAATATCTGTTGAAAAAATTTTAATTAGTTTAGTTATTAAATTTAAGTTCAAATAATATAATAAACTGTTTTTTCTATATATTTACAGTAAAAGAGTTTATAAGAGTAAAAAAGCTGCAAAATGTCAGCAATATATCGGAAAATACGTACCGAACACAAGAAGATTGGTATAAATATTTGTTTCACGAAAACAAGCCGACGTCTTCAGTACCGAGCAATAATAATTCAAAGTTTTCTATTTCAACACTGTTTATGTATTTACTTTTAAAGTTTACTGTACACAGTTTTTGACGGTATTTGTTTTAACACATTTTTATTTATTTTTTGATTCTATGTTTTTTAAACAAAACTTCAAATAAAACAAACTATTTTTTTATAGACTTTGTAAAAAACTACATATAAATTAAATTTTTTTATACTATTTTTTTACAAAATGCATTTCAAATATTAACTTATAAAAACTATTTTTTGCTTATTGTTTTTTATTATATATATAAAGTAAATTTAAAATGTTTGTGAGCGTTTACAGATGTCGTTGTTATAATATAAAAGCAATTGACATACAATAGTTTTATTATACCAGAGCTCTTTAGTTAAGAAAATTTAGTAAACTCAAATTTTGCTAGTTTAATTTCTGCTTTTCAGTATATTTACTCTAATTCTAATCAAGAACGCAATTACTATGATGAAAACTTTTATAGATGTTTTAAAAGTATTTTTCATATATAGTTTTTATTTAAGAATGTTTACTTCTAATTTGTAAACAAAGTTTTAACTTGCAAACTTTTTTAATTATATACAATTTAGCAATTGCTTCAAGAAAAATCCTAACATGTAAAAATTTTTACACACTTAAAACTTTAATTTGTTGTAAGCCTTTTAGCAAATAAATCTTCAAAAAACGCTAATGTGTTTAATTAAAACTTTATTAAAATTTTATTATTTATTTTTTTGAAACACATAGTCGTAAATTATAGCAAAACAAGTTAGTAATAATTAATTTGTTTTTCGTGTATATAAAAGCTTTATTCTAATTGAAATTATTTTTTATAAATGATACGTCATATCAGTTACAAATGTTTGATAATTTAATATTTGAATAGCTTTGATAGGATATTTTGCTCCTGTGTCTTTGGGTAGGAGTCTAATTTGCACGAAGGAACACTTTTGCACGAAGACACTTTTGTACAGCGTCAGTTTTGCACGAGGATCACTTTTTTACAGGTTTAAAAAATTTTGAATTTGTTTTATACTGTTAATTTTTTATTATATTTTCAACTATCACTATTACTCCTAAACCTTACCCTCGGTCGATAATGTTTTTTTTATTTATTATTTAACTTTATTAGTACATTTTTTATATATATTTTTTTCTATCACTGTTACCCCTAACCCTTTCCCTCGATCGGTAACTTTTTTTTTCTTTTTATATTTTTTATTTGTTTTTTTTCTTTTTTTTTTCTTTTACTTTTACTGTAACTGTTACCTCTAACCCTTACAAAAAAAAAATTTGTTGTTTTTATTAACTAAACATTAAAAAAAATTTTTTTTTTTGTTTTTATTAATTAAACTTTTTTTTTTAATTAATTTAACTCTCGAGCAAAAAATTACCATTCGTGCAAAAGTTACTCTCCGTGCAAAAGTGTCTTCGTGCAAAAGTGATTTGTATTTTCCTCCTGAGTCTTTATAGTTTTTGTGGAGCCAAAAAAAATTAAATAAATTAACCAAGCTCTAAAAAATTATAAACTCATAATTAAACTACTCTTTTTATTGGGTTTATATATACAAAATTTAAACTAAAAATAGTTTAACTAAAAAAATTATTTTACAAAATAAAAACTTAAATGTGATAAAATATCTCATATTTAATCAGCAAGATAAGTTGTAAAGATTTCAAACAAGATTTTTTTTTATAACTGTAAAAAAAATACTATAAAATAGATTTAAACTTTTTAGAAGTACATATAAGAAAGCTGTGTTTATTTTTTAATGGTTTAAAAACTATAAAAAAATATCTTTCATCTATGTAAATATTTTAAACTTTTAATATTAGTACATGTTAAAAAATTATAAGGTAGGTATATTTTTTACCAAATAAATAGCTAAACCGAAAGAAAAAACTATCTAAGACCTTCTTACAAAACCAAATCTTAATATTACTGTTTGCTTTTTAGAATACTTGTCCACATAAAATTATTATTTTTAAAAGTTGAATTTAAATTTAATTAATCAAAAGTTAACACCTTAAATCAATACAGTTAAACTACTAAAGTAAAAATACTGATGTATAGCATGTGTGAGTAGTCAAAACAACAAAAGGAACAAATAATCATAAGAGGTTAAATATCACGCTTGCAGAACAAAAGGTGTAGAAACAAAGACCAAAAATGTGATAAAATTATATTTCTAAACATATGCTATGTATAAACGAGATATTTTAGTTTTAATTTGAGTTTACTAATCTATTTTGATTTACATTGTGAAAACAACTTCGAAGCCTAATTAAAAACCTTTTTTGGTATTATTTAAGTAAGGTTTTAGAACAACATACAAAAGTTGTTATTTTTAATACATAATTCAAACAATATTATAAATGTTTTCATTGTAACAAATGAAGTATTTTTTTAAACTTCAAACATATCTTTTGATCAAAATGATAAGCCTACAAAAACTTTCTGAAGTTATTATGTACTTGTACTACAAACAAACTTATCACAAAAAACTTTAAATAAAACTATTGAAAAAAAGATAAAAAATCTTAGCATCAAAAGCTACTTTCAAACTGTACACAAGAAGGTTATTTAGCTTATAAAATCTCAAAGTGTTCACAAACAAAGTCAAATTACTAAATAACGTAAAATTGACTAATTACAACACAAACTTGTTTAAATACGTTTATAATAAAACTTATTCTATTTTTATTCGCTTACTTATAATACAAGTAGCAAAATTCATTCTGATGACCTTTGTCTTTAACACATTTGAAATTTCATTAAGAAAAACTAATCGTAAGGTATTCATTAATTAATAAAAAGTCAAAATAGAACAAAAAACATTAACATTTTTGAAACGTTTTTAACAGATTATAGTTTTATTTTGAGCAAGAACATTCAATAATAGATTTAAAAATTTTATTAAACAATTTTGTTTAGGTTGAGAACTTTAATTGCCACCTTTAAAGTATAAAGTACGCTAGTTATAACATTGAAAATTACTTTTATTCTTGCCGTTTTTTAAATTTTTTCTTCAATAGTAATACTGTAGTTTGTTAAGTTAACAAACTTTGAACTGATAACTATTAAAAAAACACTTAAAAAAATAGTTGGTAGTATAAATCAACTACAAAAGTTTTTTACTAATTTTACTAACTAAGTGATTCAGCAACCTGCTAAATAAATACGCATTTAAAAACAGCGCAAAAATGCGTACCCAACCGGCAGTGCATACCTAGCACCTATTGGTGTTTAATTACTTACATTAAGGCTAATAAAAATATGTTAAAAGCCACTAAAGTTTGCAATTGACTACTAAAGCAAAATAATTTTTAGTTTTTATTTTAATCAATTCAAGTTATAAAAATGTCAATTGCAACGTTCTTTGTTTTCGTTAATTTCGCTTACTTATAATCATTTTACATTTATGTTGCAATCATGGGTATGTAAAAGTTAATTGCACTGTTCATTGTTTTTGTTTATCTATATTTGATTTTAAATTGTATTTTGATAAGCTTTTTAGATTTATATTTCCATCATTGGGTATGTAATTGTTATTGCAGTGTTCATTACTTTCGTTTATCTGAATATTTTTTGTTTCTATATTTTAATCATGGCATAAAAAATCTAAATTGCTAAGTTCTTTGTTGTCATCAAATAAATTAATTGTAGTTTGTTTGTTTTAAATTTTGGATTTGGTATACAGTTTAAAAGTACATGAATTGGTACCTTTAGTTTTAATTTATCTAATTTAAATAAAATACAAACTATGTTATAATATAGTAATTTTGTATTAGTACTTTTAGGTTTATTTATAAAATTTCATAAAAAAAATCATTTTGTACATTGTTTTATTTCGGCTAAAAAGTGCGTACCTATTTGGCAGGTTTTTGTATACATGGGTTGTTTTGTTTTTGTAAATATTAATATAAATTATTACAAAACTTTAGTAATGTAAGTTTAGTGAAAAAAACCTTATACGAAATTTTTGGTAAAACGATAAGTTTCTATAAGTAGAATAGTTTTATACTTGAACAATTTAAAAAAAAAAAACTTATTTATCACGATAGCCTTACTAATTTTTAAACTGCGTTTTATAACAATTGATACAACTGTATAACATGTAAAACTAGTACCTATTATTTCACAATTTTTTTTGTAGTTAGTTAAGGTTTCCGTGTTGTGCGACTCGATAATCGATAACCGAAAGGTTCTTCGTGCTCCTGTCCTAGGACCAAATATTTTGAGCGTCTTTTTTTGTTGTTCAACAAACTATAATAGTACTAAATCTAGCATATTTTTTATTAACAAACAAAAAGTTTGTTAAAAAACCTTTTATGTTACGTATACTACAAATAGTTTTTTAATAAATCTTTTTTATTAGTTATAGAAATTGAATATTTTTAGTTAGCTAATCAAACAAATCTGAAAATATATAACCAGGTAAAAACTACCAATTGGTAGAAAACTTATCTAAGCTAAATGAGTATATTTTTTTTATTACAAATGTTATATACCTTTGAGGTTACAATTCGTCGCGTAAAGTATGTTAAATAATTGCGTAAATTATGTGGATTAAAAACTTCGAATCTTGTTTTGTTAATCTTTTCGAAGTACTTAATGGTGTATTACACTAGAAATACAATTTTTCAAACTGTTTTTTATAGGTTATAGCTAATAACTAAATAAACTCAGATAAACAGTTTATTATTTAATTACCATTAGTTTAGTTAATACTTTTGTAGAACATTGAGTAATCTACTGTGCACGGCTTTTGGAATGATGAAGACCATTTCATTACACAGTACGGTACTGATTCTTATAACGAAATCGTAACTTTTCTCATTAAAAACATTGCAATTATCAAGTTACTTTTTTAACAGTACATACAGTTTGAGATATTTTAATATTCAAAACACAGTTATAATCTTTGGATAGTAGATTTCTTTGTAAATTTTTTATGTTAATGTATTCTTCTAACTAACTATAAATTTTTAGCTAGTATTTAATTCGGCCATCATCAAAAAAGTTGAGATGTTTTTCGCTACCAATAACAAACAATTAACTTCACCGCACGACCAACAACAACAGTATCCGAGACAACCTACGACCAGTTTCGTCCTTTTTAGGACTCATCAGGCAGGCATAGTCGCAAGAAACCGCTGCTGTGATCTTAACCAAGTAGGCTAAAGTGCAAACTTTTCGGACTTTAAACACAAACGGTCGCTTCAGTGCATATGGACTTAAGCCCGCCTGGTTAAGTTCACAGCAGCGGTTTCTCGCGACTACTCCTGCCTGATGAGTCCTAAAAAGGACGAAACCGGTTGTAGGTTGTCTCGGATGCTGTTGTTGTTGGTCGTGCGGTGAAGTTCATTGTTTAATATCGATGGCGAAAAACATCTCACTTTTGTTGATGATGGCCGAAATAAATACTGGCTAAAACTGTTAAAAACGAGCGTAGAAACTAAAATCTCAAATTAAGTTGACAATGTCGTAGACGTTGGGCTGTGAACGATTTGGTCGCTTCAATTGTTGTTGGTCGTGCGGTTAAGTTTATTAACTATAAATTATCATGTCAGCTTATCATAATGATATGATCACTTAACAGTTAAATACAAAAAAAAGAACTTCAACTAATGTATTCTAAACAACTATATTATTAATAGAAAAATTAAATACTTAAAGGAGTTCGAAAATAAGCTGTAACATTACCAGTAGATTTATTATTAAAGTCTTTAAAAAATATATAATTAAAACAATAAAAAAAGAACCATGTGACAAACATTTTAAGTAAATATAGTTTACTTCTCTCATCAACAAGTGTTTATTCATCGAACTAAGAATAGTGCATGTTTATTTTCGTATTTCACAATCATTAATACAGTTATTATTACAATTAATTTAAAACTGTTAGATACATAAAAAACCCTTGAAGTTTAAAGCTTAATAAATCTTGTTCTTTAAAAGAAAAATATAGAAAATTCTAGAATCTTAAATTACTTAAAATAGCTTTTATACTATAAAGACGAAACTGAATGATAATTTTAGCCTAAATTTTTTAACTATTTTCCAGGTATTATTGCTACGTTATAATTTTAAAAAAGACTTTCAGATGAACTAACTAATTACCACTTGTTTTTTAACTATTTTCGGGTGCTAATAAAAAAACTACAAGTTTAACAGAAAATTAGTTTAATAAAATGCATTATAAATAAATACTTGAAACATTTTCATGATTGTGAAAAAATAGAATCAACATTATTGACTTTTAAACACTTTAAAAATTTTTAGATCCAATTTTTTTAATCATAAACATATATCTTGAATCAATCAGTTATTTAAAGTTTAAGTTTCATTGATAAACTTTAAAATTCCTTTTAGTTAGTATAAAATGTAACTTATTTTATTTAATTAACAAACGGATACCTGTATCTTTCCATATAATTTTAATTTTTTATAGCTATGAAACTATATATTTATTGAATTGAATTTGCAACCTTATTATCTATTTAAGTGTTATTGCTTGTAATAATTTGTTTGTTTAATAACATTATTATCTACTTAACGTGTTAAATTTATTATACATGTGTATAAGTTAAGTTAGTAAAATAACTGTTATATGTACGTTTTAAATTAAGTTTAATTTTTGTCTAGACGTGTATCTAGAATTTCAGAAATAAAAAGTCTTAAAAATTGAATAGAGGTTTTTGTTTAAATTTAAAATGTTAAACTTGAGTAGTTTTTAGCGATTTGCTCACTATAAATTTAGCAACTAAGATTTCTACAACATAAATTTACGTAAATCTTCCGAAATATTCAAATTTATCATGGTTTTACAGCAAAATTATAATACTTTTCATATAATTTTTGTTATCAATGTTCTTATTTAACTAAGTTAAATCAGTATTATTAAAATTTGTTAAATAGTATACGTTTAAACTTTATAAAGTACTAATAAGTTTTTTGTTTCAGATTTTTCCTCAATCAAAAGCCAGTTTTTATTAAGTCTACTTTAAACTGATTATGTCATTTTAAATTATTAAAAAATTATAAACACAAATACAGTGACGGTATAAGTATGTTTTAACTTTAAGTTTGGAATATTTAAATTGTTTAGTTTAAAGTTAAATGTTAATATGGCAGCTATACTTTGTATAGCGCTACCATTGCTAAAACAAAAAAATTAAAATGTTTCAAAATGTCACTTAAATAAAAGTTAATGGTATTAGCCAATAACGTAATACTAAGCATAGTTGCCACATTTAAATCAGTTAAAGCCACATAAGTTAAAACAAAAGTTTTGCATAGCAACAAAAATGTTCTGGCAAACTTGGTACTAAGTTTGTTTAAAGTTTAAAAAATTGTTTTATACGTTAATTTTTCTTTTATTTACTACATAACAACTATAAAAAAAAGTTAAAACGGGATGGCATATATATACTATTGAACGAGAACTAAAAGTTGTTAATTTAATAAAATTAAATATGCAAAAAGAAAACAATATGTAAAAAAGGTGCAAGTATCTGCTTTAAAATAATCAAGTTTTGAAAAATTAATTCTGAAATTAGTTAAATTTTCTCCTTTTAAACTAATTTAAATAAAATCAACAATAATCACATGGTAGGTTTAAACAAATTGTGAAACTCAAACGGATCAACAAGTTCCTGATGATGATGACGAAGTTGTTACAACATCCAGATCAACCTCAGGGTATGGTACAACCAGTAAGACAGGATGTAGAAATTTTCAAAATAAATTAGTAGCTGCAGAAGTTTTAGCACATAGAGCTAGGAATAATCCACCATAACCGTTGCAACCTCAAGAAAGAATACGAAACAGATTGCATCTACTAGCAAATTTAGCAAGAGAACGACAAGCAACACAAGGTCTAACACCTCAAAAAATTAAAATTTTTGAAAATTTTTCTGCAGACGAGTCACTAGTCGGCGAACAACACATTGTTTGTCTTGGAGGTTTGCAAACTGATATGGAAATGGTCCGTCTGGACAATGATATCAGCCATTATTTCTGCAAAAGTTGTACGGATACTTGGTTTAAAGGCCTCAATAAACGTTTTATTTGCAATCATGTTTTTTATTAAAAATAGTAGAAACTATTTTAGTGATTTTATAGTTTACTTATTCGTGTTACGTTTAATAAAAAAAAACTAGTTAGATTTATGTAAAAGTAGTTATTTCCTGTCTAATCTGGCATTCTAAAATATATAAACACTGTTATTAAGACCCTAATTATTTTAACTTTTATTTATTTTTGTAAAGAATTTATATGTATAGTCATTAACACTAGATATTTCACGGGTTTATTTATTAAAAATTAACTCTTGAGTGCATTTTTATATGTACAACAATACAAACCGGTTGAAATATGTACTTGTGTTCAAGAAATTTGTACGAAAACCATTCTTAAAATAATCTTATTATGTCAGACATATTAGTAGATTTTTTATTATAGTTTTTTAAAGTAAGTATTTGTAGCTTAAAAATAAAATAAGACACCAAAGTTGTTATATAAGACTGATAACAAATTTTAACAAAGATCTCATGACACAAGAAATTTCATGCTTCCTATTTGAAGACTTTTGCAAATTTTTTTCTTTGAAAGTGGAAAAGTGCATATAAGTATATTTTGTCCTGGACAAGACGTTAAAGTTTTTTCGTGCACCAAGTCATAGGACCAAATATATTGAGCGCTTATTTTTTGTCGTTCAATAAGCAGTATCCCCAAAGGTTGAGTACAAATAGTCAATTTAAAACGACCTCTTATGTAACAACAATAAAAACCGTAAAAGGTGATGTAAACAAATTAAGAAATCCTAAAAAGGAATCAAGTCAAGAATGGAGTGTTTGAATATTAAATTTTAAACAAAGCAGGTCTACAGACAACAATATACTTTTTTACTAATTTTAATAAACTTGGACCTAATGTTTCATTTTAGTTTCCTGATGTGTTATTATTTAATAATAACAAACAATTTCATTAACTAGCAAAAAACTTTTATCATTTTACCAATAAAGATGTGCGAATTAAATATTTTACTCAACCGGGTTTCGGTGACAAAAATTGTGACCTTTTCAAGTTAAATAAAACACTAAACTGCGCATAACAATGTTTATCTAAAATAGAAATACTTTCAATTTAAATAAACTGGTAGCTTCAACTACACCTAAAATTTGTGGTCTTCCAAAAATTCATAAGATAGATACACTTATTAGACTCATTTTATCATAGTAGACTTCCATCGAACTTAAGAAAACTTTTGATTAACTACTTTAAATGGTTGTAAAATATTGTTCTTTATATTTTTTAAAAGACTGACTTACATTAGTCAATAAACTTAGATAGGTAAAAGCAAATAATATGTTACATTGTTTGATTGGAAGAGTTTTAATTTACAAATATGAAGGCTCTAGGCTTTTTTATAAGGGGTTGCATAGACATTATTTATTGATAGAGTATTCTTTATACTAGCTTTTATCAAAACACTTTTTGATAAAAGAATGTGCATTCTATTATGTTAAAGTTTTTTTTCTGATGTTATCAAAAATTCATAATGTTTTTTCATTATATTGTATATTATAACATAGTTTTTCATATTTCATAGGAAGTGTTCCACTCAATAAGCTTATCAGTATAAATAAATCATAAATATTATTGATGTCATTGAGAAGGTATTATTAGTAGATATTAGACATTAAGTATAGGCTAAAGTTCGAAATAAATTGACAAAATTAAAACAACTAACAAAAATTTATTGCAGTTTGATTAAAACTATACATCAGTCAGGATTTTCAATCTTTTAAGCAGATGGCTAGTTAAGTTTTTCGTTAATTTAAGGTTTAAATTCTTACCAGTTTCTAGTAAAAGTTTTTAAAGTTTTACTCTAACATCTACTATAACTTGTGTAAGAAACCTGTTAAGAAGTCATTTGCACTTAAAAAAAATAGAGTTGTGTAAATCTGTTGAAATATGCGTAATTTTTTTTTAGAAATTTCATTTACCGATTTTAGTGTATCTATTAAATATTTACTTCAATTTATAAAAAAAAAATTGAGTGGGAGAAACATAATTAAATTCTAAATATCTAACACTAAAGTAATCACGAAACGCAAAAAAATTACTAACTAACATAGAATTAAAATAATAAATAAACCAAGGATGTTGGTTTTTATATCCCTTAAGATTTAAAATAAAACCACCACACTAAGTAAAATTGTCTACCTTTACACCTATCTACTACACAACATTATTAGCTGGTAGCTACTAGATATTTCTCAAAAAAACTAACTTTTTTGATAGCTAATAAAATTGAGTTTTTTTTACTAGAGTTTAACACTTGAAAGTATTTTTTGGTTGATTTTTATTAACTTATAAAACTGTAATATGTCAGAATCATCATAATGTGATGCAATACATAAACTTGAACTACAATATATATAGCTTTTTTAACGATAAAAAATAAAGTTGGTCCTAGGACCTGGTGCACGAAGAACCTTTCGGTTATCAAGCCGCCCACCACGGATACCTTTTAACGTCTTGTCCAGAACAAACGTTGAATATTAATTTAACAAACTTTATTTTATTACTGATAATATAGTATGTAACTAAAAATGTATATAGAAATTTTTAAATATGCCACCTTGCGGTAACAACACAACTATTAGTGTTGTAGTTCATTTTTAACAAAGAGTAGAATCCTTTAAATTATACTGTTTATTGAACAACAAAAATAAAAAGGCGCTCAAAAAGTTTTGTCCAAGGATTTGGTGCAGGAAAAAACCTTAAGCTTATTTAGTCGTACACTACGGAGACAGTTTTATGTCTTATCCAGGACAAAATAAACTTTTTTTTTTCTTTTAATTTAAGTTGTTTCTCAGAATATTTTGATTTTAACTGATTTTTTTATTTAGGAATAGTATCATTATACAAAAGTTTGATAGTAATAATAGTAAAAGTAATTTAAATTCTTTCTTAAAAGCATTAGGTTTTTCTTTCTATTTTTTCTTAAAGCCTTTGTTACACTTTTTCCTTAACATTTCCCACATTCTAACCGAAAAATTACTAAACCTAGTAATTTTCCCTTGCTTTACTTGTAAATACCTTAGGCTTGTTTAATTTTTTGTAAAATTTACAGTCAGATATAAGCATCAAAACAAGACTTAACAAGTTTATTATTTTAATAATTATAATTTTTTGTAATCTTATTTTTTTGTTTATTATACATTTATTGCCCATAAAATATTTACAAATTTTTTTCTGACTATTTAGACATTTATTGTAAACACGGATTTTAATTCTTAGTTTAATTAATATTCTTTTTTTTTTATAGTAATTTTCAAAGTTTAATTACAAACGGCTAATATTTTACAACTAGGCAAACTTATAGAATTAGTCTTTTTCTCAGAGCAAAGTAACTAAAAAATATGCAGGTGTTAAGTTTAAGGCAGTTCAAATTTATTACTTTCAAAATACTAACTGCAGGTAAAAAAATTTTAGTTACATAAATTCAAATAAAAAAGATATTTCAATTTCAGTACTCGAATAAGCTTAAATAATGAACCTTTTTTTCATGCAAATAAAATTTTATTTATTATATATTACGGTTTTTGTTTTTATATTTTGTATTATAGAAGTTTTATATTATATAAAAATATATAAAATGGTTTTAAAATTTATAGTTTGTCTAAATTTAGAGCTGTATACCGACTATTATACATAAGCTTAATCTTAATTTTTATTATTTAAAACTTTTTATACATTAGCTTCAACCTTAATCTTGATTATTAAAATGTTATTTTACTAATACATATCAATTTTCTAAAACTTTACACAATTGTTTATTAGTAAAATATTTTTTTCAAACGAAGTACATTACTAATATTTCATAAACAAAGATATATACTACTAACTCCTAAAAAGTTAACTTACATTTTACTACAAAATAAACGCTGAATTTTACTTATTAATCTTATACTTTTTTAATCTTGTAACAAACTGCAATTATTTACAATATATTAAAAAACTGTTTTAAAGCTATTCCATATAGTAGTACAGCTGTTTTCGTCAATTTTGAAATCAGATTTCCAGTCACGTTTTCTGCTTTTACAAGAAACAACCAACTACCAAAATATACAAATGTTTTGTAAAAACAATGTTGCATCGTTGCGTCATCAAGTTAAGCGGGTTGAAAAAAGTTTTTTTTTTGTAAGAAAAAAAAAAGTATTTTAAGCGAATAAGTGTTGATTTTTAAAAAATTAAGTAATGCTGTATTTTGTTTTATTTATTACTGTTTATTCTAAAAATTATAGGTTTTAGTAGTTTATAGTGTTTTATAATGTTTATTAATCAACACTAATATCCAAACGTTTTCTTGCGTTTTAAATACACTTCTAATGTATTATTTCAATCGTAAATTTAAAATAAAATTAAACAGTATTTGTATATTTCTATATAATTATAAAGATGAGAACTTCTCTTTATCTGGAATTTTATATTTTCCTACCTTCTTTTATTGTGTTAACTTTGTTGTCTAATTTTTTACTGACGCTTTGTTTATGACATGACAATTATTAACAAACATTTTCCATTAACTATGAATTTTTCTTTGTGTTTGCAAAATCTTACATCCTTTGTTTTTTTCTTCAAAGTTTTCCGGTTTTGTTCATCATGTTCAGCATAAACTACAAACATGTTCAATAAATTTAAATTTTAAAGGTTTATGTTACGGTTGTTTCAAGAAAAAGATGCGATTAATAATAAAAACTTATTTAAGTTTTTTTAACAATTTTTTTTGTACAATATTTAATTTTTTTTTAGAGCAACGTACTTTAAACCTTGTTAGCATTTTCGTTTTACTATTTTCGGTTTATACTTTAACTTACTTCGGTAGAACTTATACATTTAAATAACATTATCAG
Organism: Thalia democratica; assembly: GCF_965202585.1. NCBI lineage: Eukaryota > Metazoa > Chordata > Thaliacea > Salpida > Salpidae > Thalia > Thalia democratica. The sequence goes on along the minus strand of NW_028139823.1, from coordinate 26,656 downwards.
TTCTAATTGGCCTATCTTGAGATTTTAATTCCAATATAAAGATATTAGTTTGTATGAAAATTAGTTTTTCTTACTAATATCATTAAAGTCAAAAGTTCAATGTCTTAAAAGACAGTTTTTATAACATTAGACTACTAAAAAAATCGAGATGAAGTTTTATGACCACTAACGCAGCGACCAAACTTGTTATTTACAAAACAAAACTAATAATTTTTTACTGTTTAAATATATATTTTCAGTATATATAGAGAAATATTTAAAAGATGTTTAAATTTTGATAAACTCTAAGTTTGTTCAATAAGACACGTACTAGAAAATAGGTTATACCTTGAAATAATAATTATAAATTGTTGTTTATTAAACGATAAAAAAAGTCGCTAAAAATCTTTGATCTTAAGACCTGGTGCACAAAAAACTTTTCGGTTATTGAGTCGCACACCATGGATACCTTTTAAGTTCTTTCCAGGACAAGTTAAAGCTTTTAGTTTAAACAAAATATAAGTTACTATAATGAGCTTAAACTAGATGTACAGTACATAACATTTTTAACGTAACTATAGCTTATATGAAGCATTTTTCCAAAGTATCAAATAAACTAAATTTTAATTACCGTAAGAATTTTTTGTTTTTATAATCCATATAATTTTTTTTTGTGTCAGATGAATATACTATTAAAGACTAAGTTTTTAGTTTAAACTAAAAAAATTACAAAAAACAGAAGTTCCGATAATTCTCGTAATATTGCGCGAACTTATTTAAGTATAAAACTTTTATAATTACTTAAACTGTGTCATAGAGCTTATCAATTTTTCTTTTTTTAGTTAAGTAGTTAGAAATAAACTTATATAAGAAATTACTATAACAAGATTTGTTTATAAACTAACTTTAATTTCAGTTCTACGACATTTATTATGTTTATGGTAGCATTCTTTTTCAAAACTTGTTGAGAAAAATAAAGCAAGAACTAGATTGTTATAACTACATACTAGCAGGAAAAAGTGAACACTTCAAACTCGAATGAAAAAACACAAATAACTAAATGATTTTTAGTTTCACTCAGCTTATTCAAAAAATAGAAAACTTAAATTACTCACTATAACTTTTTTTAAATACTATTTAACTTAAAAATGCTCTTTTACCCGTTATGTTAAATAAGTAAATACTTTTATGATATTAATTTTTTTCTTTTCCGCCAATAATATTTTGTTTGCTTTTTTATACGTAAATGTTAAATAGCTCATCCGTTTGTTTACTTACAAAAAAAATTTAGATGCGTAAAAACTACTAAATTAAAATATTAATACATGTTTTGTATATGTTTTCGTCAATTATATCTATTAAAGTTTACAACTGGACAAAAATAATAATTAAAAACACTAACTTCTTTTGTTAATAGCCTCCTGTGAAAGTCATAATTTGTTCTACTTGTAAAAAAATTTACTTGAATAAACTTTTTTTTAAATTTAAACATATAGTACAACATTAGTAATACTATATTAGTGATTACAATAAAATATGTATCTATTTAAAATCAGCAAGGTGTCCTTTTTTGGTTGTAAATTTTCTTCCCTTATCTGGATTCATTCCTAAATGTGATGTCATAATGCCCCGCAGCTTTTTTGTTATCTTTTTTTTTTCGGAAGAAAGGTTATAAAATATGAAGCCCATTTCCAAATTCAAAATTACTTTTTGTCTGTATCAAGTTTAACAAGGTTTAGTTAAAAGTTTATAACTTGTATAAACGTTCTTGTTTTTTACAAAAAAACAATAATAATAAACTTACAGAATTGAATACTGCAACAACTCGGAACCAATGATGAGATTGCTTATTGTGATGTTGTTGGTTTTAAATCTGACAATACCCTTTATCGAAGGTAAGAGAGTCGTACAGCTTGTTTGAAACTAATGTAACTCAAAACTTATTTTAAGGTCTGAGTTGTCTTACATGTACAAATGCGAAATCTGATAACGAGTGCAATGAAAACGGAAAAGTTGTTGAGTGCTTAGACAACGAGGTATTTATACTTTTTAGTAAACTTACATGAAAACGGTTTTGTCAAAACTGATTGCTGCTAGTTTAAGTTTTAGTTATGTGATAAAAGTTATTTTTACTTTTTCGAAAACTACTTCATCAAATATTTTAAATAAGTTTACGATAAATGTTGTTTTAGTTTTTGAACTCTGTTTTGTAAAAATCTGTATAAAACAAAACGTTTTTTTTCATACAAAGCTTAAGTTTATTATGTTTTTGACTAAATATTTTATAAAATACTACGTATTAAAAACACGCAAAGTTTTATAAGTTCTTGATTATTTATATCATTGTTTATTGAACGAAAAAAAAGGACTCAAAAAGTTTGGTTCAAGAACCTTGTGTATGAAAAAGCTTTTGTTATCGAGTCATACATCACGGATACAGTTTAATGTCTTGTCCAGGACATGTTTTATTAAAAACTAACACCTTTACAGGAAATGTGTTTTACTGAGACTAGAATGGTCTCCAACAAGTTGAAGTTTATCACTAGAGAATGCAAGCAAGCCGAAGCATGTTTGAATCAGCGTATTCAAGTAACTTTTTTTTTAACGTTATGCTGCTAAAGAATAAAAATACCAACTTAAGTTATTTTTTTTTATTAATCTGAGAGTTTAGATATTAAATTATGAGCTTAACTAACATACAATAGCAACTATTGTAATCCTCTTTTTTTTGTGTATACAAAATATTTATAAAATTGACAATCAGAACCCCCGTCCTTCATGGGTAGCTGCACAATGTCATGGTTATCAGGGATCGGTGTGCAGATGTTGCTGTAATTTCCATATGTGTAATAAAAACGAAGAATCACAATGCGTTCTTGGTGGAAAGCCCTTGAGTGTTGAAAGTTTTCACTTTATTAGTTTTTTAACATTACTTAATAATTAAATATAATCATTTTCATAAAATTTCAAAGTTTTTTTTAACTTTTTTTTTGTAATCAAAATCAACTTAAGCTATTTAAATGTAAAAGATGTTTATAAGTTTTCGTAAATTAATTTTTTAATTGCTATAATTTAAATTTAATTAGTCGTAAATTGTTTTAAATGAATCTCAAGTGCTTTCTAGTCGTGTTATTATAAAAATATACTTCAAAAAGTTATGCTTTCTTTGTATAAAAAGTTTTCGTCTTTCTTTAATTCAAAATTACCTACGTTGTGTGAAAATTATAATTTATTTAATAATTTTTATATTGACGTGTCTATCTGTTATTAACAACCAGTCTTCTGTTCAAGTTGCTAAGGTTTTAATACCTAAGGTTTAAAGTTGAAATATAAACAGCAATAAATAATAAATAAATAATAACAAAAAAAAATTGTTTAAAGCAAGCAGTATTTTTTTTTTAATTAATTACATAAAACAAATCAAGGTGACTACTTATCTGGGAAGAAATGTAGCACAGTCGAAGAACTACCGAATGGTAAATCGACTTGCTACCTAAATCCTGATGAACATCGGGTTATCTGCTCTTTCAGTTGCAATGAAGGTCTTTAAAACATCAATTATTTAACAAATTCTCAAAAGCTATTTAAACAAAAATGCTGTGTAAGCTGCTTCTATTTCAACAATAATTTTAAAATCAAGTGTATTTATTGAATATACCTAATTTAGATTAAGTTATTAGTATAAAACTTGGTTAAAAAATTGTAAACATAGTTTTATAGTATATAAAAACTATAATATGTATTAGTATAACTTTGTTAAAGGGTACGAAATGGTTGGTGAGCCAGTAAGTTTATGTACCAGCTCGTCAACAAAACATCCAAATCCACACAAAATACCTACCTGCTTACCATCTAAAACTAAAATCAATAATGACCCCGTGATAAGTTAGTTTTTTTAATTATTTTTTTTGTGCTTGAAGCTAATATGCAACTGTAGCTAAAACATTTTATTTTTTCAGGTCAAGTTCTTTTTTATTATTTAGTTATACATTTTTAAAAGTTTTAAATTTTCAATGCAATAGCTTAATTAAATTAAATTTACAAAAGAAATTATTATTTTAGTTCTTTTAATTTCACCGATTTTTTACTACATTCATAATAACACTTCAGGTAAAGTTTTTAAGTTAAATACTTGAGTTTTTTAAATACTTTATTTTAATTAAGGCTTTTATTAACTGTATTTTTAAAGTATTTGTTTTTTTTTTCATAGTTTATGTAAAACTACGTGTTTTTCGTATACAAATATTTATACGAAAATTTATATAAAAAGTTTGTTATGATCAATATACTTTTGACTGTTTTTATTCTTTCAATCAAGTTTTTCTTCCTTATTTTGTATATTTTGTTTTTTTAAAGTTTATAATTATTTCCAACGACAACTATTTGTTTTTGGCATACTGGTTGACATGGGTACTAACTTGTATTTTTTACTGTGAGCTACATTTATAATTGAAAACTCTGTCAAATTTGTTTATAAGTTTTTAGTGTTGTTGCAACAAACTATAAGTAAACGTATCGGTTGATTATAAAAGTTATAATAATCTCGAAAACAGTACGGTTATTTGGAATTTTTTTTATAATACTTATAAACTTATACGAAATAATGTTTTTATATTAATTTTAAAAAACACATCAAAGAAATTTCATACTTCAAAATTTTTTATTTTTACTTTTACAGTTTAGTTTTTAAATTATTTTGAGTATCAATTTAAACCGTAAACTTAAAATATATGTTGATAAAGTCTACAAAAGTTTTATCCAAAATCTTTTTAAACTTTTAATTCAAAAAAGAAAATCAATAGTTTTGTCATTCTTGATTAATTTAATACATAAAACATTTTATTTATAGTAAAGCAATGTATTAATTTGGAAATACCAAATTTTGGAAGTAAAACTTGCACGTCAGCTACAAATGAAGAAGATTCAACATGCGAATTTTCATGTAACAAAGGTACTTTTTGAAATTAGTTTTAAATTTGAAGGTATAACATTTCTGAAAAAGAGTTTTTGTTTTTAAAATTAGTAGCATTTTTTGCATTTGATTTAAGATTATTTTTGTTCGAAGGCTATGAGCTTGTTGGAAATCCTATACTAAAGTGTACAGCAAGTGGATACGAAACTGGTTGGAGTCATAAAATGCCGTTTTGTAAGCGTGAGTAATTGCGAATATAAGATAACTTAGAATGAATAACAGTATCAAATAAATTATAATCCTTACCTTTTAACGTGTTAAAAAAATGAGCTGCAAAAAGTTTAAAATTTTTTAAGCTTTAAAAGTTTAAGTGTGACTAGTATAAAAGCAATAAAAAAAAATATTTTTCAAACAATAAGTAAGAACATTTCTAAGTATAAAATTTTTTACTATATTCTAAAAAATTAGAAGGATCATTAACTTAAAAAAAATTAAAGCTAAAATTTTTTGTAGCTCATTTAAATTTTGTTTTTAGTAAAAATTTTACAATACATGAAAAATTATTATTATGACTAAAAACATTATTAAGTAGAAATGTTTACATTACAAGAAAAAGAAAACAACTTGTATATTGCTTGTACCAACTACCTACAGCATATATGTAATTGAACATGTAAACTAAAAAGTTTAGCTGTTTATGCATTTGAGTGTCTGTCTCATTACAATATTTAAAAACAACATTAAAACAACAGCCTAATAAATAAACTATAAACATGTATTAAAAACTCTATCGCAGCGGGACCACAATAAAAGTTGTAAAATATATTTCTGATATAAAACGATTTTAATTAAATTAAGTTATTTATGTAATAATCGTTGACAAACATATACAAACAAATGGAAAAAAATAGTTTAAAAGATAATATTTACCTAACTTAATTTAAAAAAAAATCAAGCTATAGAATGTGAAGAAAAACCGCTTAGAAGAGTTTTTAAAAAGTGCACAAACTCAAATAAGATTGGTTCTGTATGTAACTACAATTGTGAAAGAGATACTTATCAGTTGTCTACTATTGCCTCTAATGTTTGTCAGGAAAATGGCAACTGGTCCAAGCCCGCCCCATGTTGTAAATGTTAGTTATGTGGTTAAAAATAAATAATAATTTGAAATACATTATTTAGCAACAAGTTAATAACAAACAAGTGCTATGATTCTCAACTGAATATACGTTTTTATTTTATTTTGTTTACAACATATTAGAATGTTTGTTTAAATAGAAAAATTAAGTAACTTTATAAATTTGATTTATGATTTTTTTAATAGTTTTAGAAATTAAAAATAAATTTAAGTTTATTTCAAAATTATTCTGAATGTACTTTTAAGTATTTTAAGTATTTTTTTATTGTAAGTTTTATCATTATTGATGCAATTTTTTAACAAACTTTAAAATTTATAATCTAAAGCTAAACTTTTTGGTAGTTTTTAAAATACTAGTAAATATTTAGTGCCTTGTCCACCTAATGAAATTATGGACTTAATTATACTGCTTGATTCGTCTTCATCTGTGAAAAAGGCCAATTGGAAACTTATGATAAACTTTGTAAAATTGGTAATAAAGTTAGTGAAAATTATTTATTAAGAACTTGTAGTATATTTTTAGATATATGCTTATATAAACTTTGTTTAAAATACAAATTGTAAACGCCAACGAATAATATTTTATTATTAAAAGTAAAGTGGTTAATTAATAGCGACTAAACTTTTAGAAAACTTAATATGGGGTTGGCTGCCACGCAAGTTAGAGTGATAAGATACAACGAAGACGTTGATCGTGTTAACCAGCACTTGTTTAATACTAACTCTAACGAAACATACTTAGAAACAGCACTTAAATCTATTCCGTACGACGGTTACGGTATATTTTCGTTATATATTTTTAACAAAGCTTCACAAAATGCTTTTCTTAGTAATAGTCTAATTGAATAAACTAGTTTTTTGTATAACTATATAACTAAAAATATTTTGTTTGTTAAACCCACTAAGTTTTAAATTGTTTATTATTAAGCTTTTCATAACGATTTTATAACGTAGTACTAATTAATATAGCTAATATAACTAAACATAAGTAAGCAATTTAAATATTTTAAACATGTATTTACAATAATATAAAACTTAAGTTATTGTTAATACATTGCATTTTCAATTATTATTGAAAGTTTATAGATTAACTTTGTATCAAATTTATTTGAACGAAACGAAGTTTATGTATTTAAAAAAAAAAGACTTATAAAACTTATTTTATACCTTGTCAAGTTGTATATGATAAATGTTAAAACTTCAAATTTTATTTTCAGACAGAACTATCAAAGTTTAAAATATATTGAAACTCATGTTTTATTCAATTTATCCAATCTAACACTTATTTTCTCTTAAAACTATTTTAAAGCTTACTTTTCTTTTATAGTTACGAATAAACTACACAATATCCTTTTATTATAAAAAATAGCATTTCCAGTGAATAACTATTTTATATACAAAATGTTTAAAACAAAAAAATTATATTAACTTTTAAAAATAAATTATATTTTCAGATTTTTTCAATGATTACAAATACAATAAAAAAATATTTTGCACTTGTTAGGTTACGCCTAAATTTAAAAACCTTTAATTTTAATTTTCTTATAACCTGAAAAATTTTTGCCATATCGTTTGCTTAATTTTTAAAAAAAGGTACAAAAACGGGAAAAGCTCTGAAGTTTGTGAATGATGAGTTGCTAAAGAGGGGAAGACCCGATGTTCCGGATGTAGTTCTTCTTCTAACAGACGGAAGAGCAACAGATGACGTCAAATCTCCTGCTGAAGATCTTCGAAAGAAAACCGTTGAGGTTAATTTTCTGTCTAATTTTTACCGTTTATCAGTTATGTTTAATGTTTAAAACAAATATTATATTTTGAAACATGAAAGAAGAGTTTTTTGGTATATACTTATTAGTTGATAAGTTAAAATTTTGTACCCAGTTTTAAATAGCAAAAAGTATTTTATTACTGATGCAAAATTTGCTTTAAAAAAACTAAAGTGTAAAAAAATTGTATTTGACTAAAAAAAAAAATTCTGTGGTTTAGTTTTAATTCATTCAGTCTTTTGTTTACATAAAAATTTTAAGCTACTTCTATGTAAAACTTAATTTAATAAGTTTTACAACAAGAATAAAGAAGAAATCTACTTAAATAAAGTCTTTCGATCAAATTTTAGTACATTAAATATTTTTGCTAATATTTTTTTTTTATCTAAATAATTTATTAGCCTGTATAATTTTTTTGATACACTAATAATTATTATTATAAACTTACAACAAAAGAATTTTATATATAAGCAAATATACTCTTTAGTAATTTTGTATATAAAAAAAAAGATTTTCGCTATTGGGGTAGCAAACGCGAGAAAGAAACAGTTGTTGGAAATAGTGGGCAGCAAAGCAAAGTTATGGCCAGCTATCACCAGATTTGAGCAACTTGATGACAAGGTGGCCACAGATATAGGAAACAATATATGCCGTAATTCTTGTGCTTAAAATTAACTTACAAATATTATTTCGGATATAAGTCAACTTCTTTTGAGCAAAGTTAACTTATTATTTTTCGTTACTTGCTTTCGTAAGTCAAAAAGGTTTCGTTTTAAAGTTATAAACGAACAAACTACATTTAGTTTCTGAGTCACAAGTAACATGAATTTTGAAATATATTTGATTTCTTTAGTTAACAATTTTTTTGCAACAGGTTTTTTTATTTAAAAATATAACTATGACATTCATTAAATGATAATTAAAGTTGAATGCAAAATTAAAACAACTTTTATTATTAGTTGTTTTTATTTACTGTAAAGTTTATTGTTATAAAAAATATAATGAACTATTTATTTTATATAAAATTTAATAAAGTTCAATACTTTAAACAAATGTTTACACAAGTGTTAACAACTTTAAGCCTAACACGTTCTCAATTATATTTAAGTTTATAAAATGAATAAAAAACTGATAAACGGTTTTTAAAATATACCCGCGTGTAAAACAAGCTATTTTGAAGTTTAATTTGAAAGTTTAAGTACAAATTAAATACTTTAGAAATTTTTTACGGGGCAAGAGCTTTTAGCAGTACAATTACGATTATTAAGTTTAAAAAACTTTCTTTTCCTCATTATTGTTTATAACAGTTGTATTTTCTTATCCTTTAAGTGATCTTATACATAAAAAATAGCTCGAACTATTTATTATGTTTTTTGATTTAAGAAAACTGTCAATGGTTGTCTACTTATTTTTCAGATTATTTTTATTATTTTATTTTTTTTAGTAAAATTTCTAAATGTTTAAAGTACTTAAATATCTGAGATATTTTAAAAGTTTATTGTAAGTTCAAATGTAATTTTGAAAGAATGTTTTGAATATTAAAATACATAACACCCGTACAATTTAAACAAATAACTAAAACTTTTACCTTCAACAACTTTCACGCAAAAAATTACTTTTTCTTATAACTAATATTTAAAATTTTATTTTAAATTAAAAGTTTTTAATTTATTTCAGTTTTTTTTATGTGATACTAACCTGGTGTACGTTACCTAAACACGCTATACAAAGAATATTTAGTTGTAGATTAAAATAGTATTAAAACAATTTTTTTTTAATATAAGTAAAAGTTTTAACTTCTTATTTTAAGTAAAAGACGCGGTTAAAATGAGTTTTATTTACTATATAAGAAATATCACTGCAAATTTATTTTATTTCATTTTTTATTACAATTCCTTTTTCAGTTGTCTTAAATATTCCGGTTTAAAAAATTAGGTAGTATATTTAAAGCTTGCAACAATTAAAATAAAGTACTTAAATACTACAAGAAAACACAAATTATATACAAACTTTTTTTTATTTTTAGATAGACCTGTTATAATAATTATCTATTTCAAAGTATTTTTTATAACAACTGCTTATTTCTACCATAATAAACCTAAGAAACCACTTTAAACAGCACTTTAAATTATCTGGACAAAAAATTACTTAAACTACTGTTAATTGTAGCTAAAACAAAACTTGATGTTAAATTTGTATTTTTCTATTCTTTTAGTTTTAAAAATTTTCAACAGATTACTTATTAGGTTAGGCAGTATGAGTGTAGATAGTAGCTACCGACTAAAAAACTACACTGTTAACACTTTTGCAATGAAAACCTTTTTAAAAGGTGTCTTTTTCGGACTAAGTTACTTAGTTTTTTTTTGTTAAAAGTTTAGCCTTAATGTTAAAGAATTAAAAAAAATTAAAATTTTTTTAAAGAAATTAAAAAGAAAATCAGCTCGTGCAAAAGTGTCTTCGTGCAAAAGTAACCCCTCGTGCAAAAGCGTCTTCGTGCAAAAGTTTCTTCGTGCAAAAGTGTCATATTTGACTTCTACCCGTTCTAAATAGATATTAATGCAAAGGACAAAATAATCAAAAATTAATCAACAGCTCAAAGGGTTTCAATTGTACCTCTATTTAACAGAGGTACTAAATTCTTGAAAGTTGTTTGTTACAAAACTTGGTTCTATTTTTTGTGTTAAATGCAACATCGACTCACTTAAAGATTATAAGTAAATATTTTTACCTAGATTTGAAAATGAATAAAAAAGAGATTTAGTTACATTGTGTTGTAAAGCTTTTTTTAGATCGATTAGATTGCTACACAAAAATTAAATAAAAATAAAAATAGTTTTTTTTTAATTTTGTTTAAAACATATGTATATATTTGATAAATGCTACTACTTTGTTTTTAAATTTAATATGTTCATATAGTTTCAATACTTCAACAAGTTTATAGTGTTTTTTTTTTGAACTAAAAAAGCATTAAAGATTCAAATTAGATTAATCAAATATCCTTTGTAATATCTTAATGTAAATCATAAACAAAGTAAATACTAAATTAAAAAAAAAAACAAATTCATGAAAGTTATGATAATTAATAATTTACGAGTTAAAATTTGTTAGCTTCAACGTCAATTTCACATAATTTTTTAGTAGTCATAGCAATCTTTCAGTTTAAATACTTTATTTGGTGGCTGTTAGTATAGTCGTTTTATATTTTCACGTTAACTTGTATTAAAATCAGTTAATAACCGGATCTACAAACTGTGATCCGGCCAAATCAAATCTTTTTTTTTTCATCTTAGTATTCAGTTTAATATGAGCAAAAAAAGGCCGGATCTGAATCGGTTAATTATTTATTCAATTATGCAAATTAACCAATACCAAATTAAACACTAAACATAAATAAATGTTTTTTGTCGATTATTTAATAATAATAATAAAAAGGAATTAGATACAAATTGTTTGATTTATTAATTTTTAATTGGCTTAATTTTATTATAAATAATGATTTAGTACAAAGATAGACTGATTTAGCAGTAAAAAAACTGTTAAATTTTAAATAAAATTATAAAACAACAAAAAGTGTCATTTCCATAAATAATAAGTGTCCATTAAAAATTATTAAAAATTTCGATAAACATATCATTATGCTTTTATTCATACAGTCAAGAAAAAAATATGCCAATAAGGTGGAAAATAATAACAGTTGTAATACTTTTTATTTTATAGAATGAAGTTCGTCTCCAAACTGAATTAGTCTTGCACACTACCTTCTTAATTTTATTTAGATTAATAAATTTGTTTTATTTTATGGTCATAAGTTCATTTTATTACACATTCTTTAATTGCATATTTTTTAAACAATTTTGAAAGTGTTCAAAAACTAGTTTAACAAAACCCTATTGTTTTAAAATTTTTCATTCTTATTGTTTTTTTTTTGTAAAATTTTGATTTCATGTTTAGTGGGATCCCTATATATCGGGTTTATTGTAGTATACGTTTTCATTACACTACTTAAATTTCAAGTATTATTTAGAGTTTGTTTTAGCATGTTTTAAAAATAAGTTAAACTTACATTGTTCGGATTTAAGTTGTTAAATTTCTATGAAGAAATAAACAAACTTAGAAATTTGTAGTAATTTTGTGTATAAAAATTGACTACGCCCAAAACTCCTTAGAAGTAAGGTTTTATTAAAAATATTTTATATTCGATCACATAAGGAAAATATATTAAAAAAAGAACTATTTGGGTAATGCGGTTCTCACTGTAATTAACCAAACTAAAAAATTATTTGAAACTAATTTTTCTGGCAGTGATGTGAATTCTCAGACTTCGTTTTTATAAAATTATTTTACAGGATAATTCTGTTTTGTATCTGTTGAAAGGTAAAAACGAATTTTACAACTAAGCAAGTAAATCTTAATTTATTGAAAAATGATAGCGCTCAGTGATGGCCGAGGTATTAAGTAGTTTTTGGTCAGGAAAATTTTTACAAGTAAACTAAAAAACAGTAGTTATAAAACTACACCTTGTTTCGTTAGAAAAATTACGCTTATTTTATTAATATACATATATTTGTATGAATCAGTATGCTGAATTTCTGACGAAATATACGGAAATATAAATATAACAGAATGGTAAAAAAACACTTAACTTGCTTCAATCTTTACATATATTCGTATAAACAAAACTTCATATAAGCAAAAAAAAAACATGGTGAAATATTTTAAATTTTGTTTTAGACCTGAAATAATTATATTTACTTTTATAATCATAATTTTTCGTGTGTATAAAATCAACTTGATATCTTAAAAGATTACGACATCTAGTTTTTATTATGGATACTAACAAAAAAACAACTTTTATAGAAGTTTGAATAAATATTATTTTGTTTTACGCTTTTGATTTTAAAAAACAACTTATACAATACTTTTATTTACTAAAATAAAAGTATATATGTAGTTTATTACAAAGAATGAAAACATGAAAAGCAGTCAGGATTGGTTTTTGGAATGGTTATTTTTCATTGCTTAAAATTTATAAGCTTAACATAAACATATAAAAGATAAGTTCGTAATAAACAACTTATATAAACTTCTTTTATATAAAACAAATGGTTTAAAAAAATATAGTTATCAAACAAATTATTTTGTTTTCAAAGAATATATGATAAAAATAATTGTAAATGGATATTTAATCCCACACCACCAAATTAAGTAGCTATCGATTTTCTCATTAGATTTTGACAGTGCCACTACCGACTTATTTCATTCAAACTCAGTAAAATTTTCCATCGAAAGTTGTATAGAGTCTAGGAACATACATGGTTTCGATTTAGAAACATATACTGATTATATATGTTTCTTCTGGTACAAAGATTTGTATTTTGGTATTGAATAAAGGTCGGCAGCCTAAAGTTAAATAAAATGTAAGAAATTTAAATTTATATGTTTAATAATTGTAAGCTTGCAACTAACTTCAAACGCTTTTCAGTAAACTCGATGCATTTTTTTAATCTCTTCTTTCTTCTTTTTAGCAACCGTAATCCATAAATCTTCTATTAAAAACTTTAGTTTTAAACTATTCATTCTTTTTACTTCAAGTCCGAGGTTACAAATAAATGGTTTCCTGTAAAAAAACAAACCGTTAAAAATCTTTCTAAAGTAAAAGAATACATGCCAGTATATAAGTCAAAATAAAAGAAATTTTTTGTAATAAACACTTTTTTTAACTATCTTAGAAATGTTTACCACAAAACCTTATTTGTGCTATCATTATATTTATTAAAAAAAAAGTTTTTTATTTGTTTAGTTATAAACTTCGTTTTTTATTTGTCAATAGACAAATAGTTTCTGCAAAAACGGTCTTTGAAGAGACACTTAAAAGTTTCAAACCAAACAAAATAATATATTAATTTATGAAAATAATAGCAATAACTATTGTTATATTAGCTCGCTTGTGTTCTATTTTAGGTTTTAAATACATACATATTTGAAAATTGTGTGAATATTTTGCTATCTGTTTTTACACTGAGTTTTAATAGAATATGATCAAAATATATGATCCTATCTCATTATGTATATAAAAATAGCTATAATGTAATGGGTTGAAAGCAGCTAATTAAGAGGTTGGGTAGAAATAAAACTGTATGAGGTCTTTTCATGTTATATAATTGCTGCAAGCTTTTACTTGTACACACTCTTACTTGCTTTAATTACACACTAAACAATGTATTCAATACAGAATCAGTTTAGTAATAGTTTATTTAATTAGGAGTCTATTAAAGTTCTAAAAAACTGTACATGATTATTTACATATGTGTTATGTACGAAAAAAAATTAAGGATCAAACTTAAACAACTAGAAATTTTTACAACTATTTGTTTTAGTTGATTCTTTTTTGGTCCTATCATAATTTAAATTCTATAAGCCCTAATGTCACACATATTTTTATCAAAGTAACTACATAGATATCACCTTTTCTTTACTACAGCCCTAGTTTACTTAACCTTATTAATTCATATGTTAAGAAATGGATTTGATTAATTTAAAGAAAAATGGACAATACTATATCTAATATACAACTACTAGAATGTGTTTAATTCAACAAACTATATTCAAAAATAAAATTTCTATGTTTTTTTCGAAAGGCTACTTAATGAATTCAGTATCAATTCATAAATTAAAATAAAACCACTAAATTTTTTGTACTTAATGTTTTACTTTACATAAACTATTATATGAAAATTAACTTAAGATTTTAAAGTATACTCAGTTATTCTACAACTTACAACCTTAAACTGTATATATTTTAATTGCAATTTAAACAGGTTTTATGATAAATAACTAATTAAGCAACTAAGTATAATAAAAAAACGTTCAATGTTTTTGATTTTTAACTTAAACAATCGGTAATATATAAAGTATACATAAAAACATTAAATAAGCTGTGCGGCTTAAATAAAAAAGCTTGTAAATAAGCCAAAAAAGCTAAATAAAGTGTGACGAAAGCAGCATTAAAGCGGGAAGCAAAAAAGGAACTTCACAATTGGATAAAAACAATTTGAACAAATATAAAGTTAATTCAAATATAAGTAAAATAATTAAAAAACTCAGACATAATTATAATTCAAGTGAACAATATTTTTAAACAGTAAAATCGTTAAAAAGTAATCATACAAGCCGTATTTTTGGTCTAAAAAACTAAGTATTAACACACAGTTATATAATTGTAAGAAGCGTAAGGTACAAGAATGTTAATAAAAAGTTTCAGTTTACTACAAAAGTAAATTCATTTCTGTCATTTTCAAATCTAAGAGTCGTTCGTACAGAGCTTAAAAACTAGTTACAGAGACACTTTGCGAATAACTTTAATAAAAATGAAACGCCTGGAGGCTTTTGTTATATTCATTAAAAAAAATGTTACTTCGAAATGAAAAATGATTGAAAACAAAACGTTAAAATGGACGCAAAAAAAAACAACTGTAATTTTTTGTCATACAAACCATCAAAATAAACTTATAGTTTCATTGCATAATTGTGAAAGAAGGCGGTTGTTGAATCCACTATAAACCGGTTGTAGGCTGCTTGTGTCCAGGCACGTATATGTTGAAGTACTCAGGGTCACTTCTGAACTTCTTGTGCAAGTGAGCGAATGTTGGTCTTTGCTTCGCTTCAGCGTGCCAGCATCTGCGAATTTGCTCGTAATTGAAATTTTATTTACATAAAACAAACTTTGACAATAAAGTTCAAACACAATCATTCTCAAAAGCGACTTACTAGAATTCATTTAACAAAAACTGTCTAACAGTTTACAACTAAAATAATCAAAAGAAAAACAACAATTTTTATTTTAACGTATAAATAATAAAGCAGAATTTTTGTTGGGACTTGACCGACTGTTATGTTAAACAAAAGTTTAAAACATTATGACATAAAAACTTAAAACCTGACCTTTCTACTTAAAAACTATCTTCATGAGTACTATAGAATCACGAAAACAAATAGAAAGTATATGATGTTTGAGTTTAATGTAAAGAAAGATAGGAATAAAAGGTTTAAAAAACTTCGGGTTAAATAAATAACAAATGCAATTAACAAAATATTAAAGCCAATTGAGTACATATATTATTGGGTGACCAAAGATAAAACATTTATTTTATGGTTTTACTTTTAAAAGTTTTATAATTTTTGATACTAGGTGTTGCAGTTTGTTTTAATTTTATAAGTTTGTTATAAGAACTCACTGTAACATAATTTTGTATATTTTGTTCGGGCACCCTTCAGGTTGTGCCAAACGATGTCCTTTTTCTATGTAATTGACCACCTGCAAGTTTTAACCAATTAAAACACACATTTAAACTGTTAAAACCTTAAAAAACAAATACTTTGCATTTAACCTAAATTTAACTAATTCATTTTATACCTTAATACCTTAAAGTTTAAAAGTATTAAATTGTATATTTTCTTTTAACAACAGAAAAAAAAACTAATGTAACAGTATATTTAGGTGAGTTTAATTTTTTTTTAATATTGGGTTTGATCACATAACATGTTTTTAGATGTTTGTTTGCTAATAAAATAAGTTATTGTACTATTAAATTCTTTACTATAACCATGTATAAAACAGTAAACTTGAATATAATCATTAAGTATAAAACATATAAATACCGTGAAGTTATTGTTTGCAATATAATTCTATGGTATCATGTAAATAACAAGTTTCAAACAAAACAAATTTAAATCGTCTTTAAAAGCAACATACATCGGAACCACCCATTTCCGGGTAAGGCTGTTCCCCTTTTGTGAAGATTTCCCACAAAGTCACACCGTAACTCCATACATCTGAGCTCGATGAAAAAGTTCCGTAATAAATCGACTCCAATGCATACCTTATAAATATAATTACTTAAAAAGTTTAATGGAAACTTAAATTTTACAAAAAAAAATGTTTTAAAACCAGAATTTCTCAAAAAATCTGTTCAACTTCGATACGTTGGCTTATGTAGTTCATTTAACTTTAGAAAATATATTACGCTCACAACAGATCAACGTCGTCTATAAAAACTTGAGAAGAGTTTTAATTTCTTCAAAGTTTAAATTACAAATTATAGTCAAAAGTTTTAATACATTCAGTATTGTGAACACAAAAGTAAAGTTTTTTTTTTCAATTTAATACTTACCACAGAAAGTGTTGATTTTTATAATTTTTCAAAATATTTAAATGATAACACTATTTTTTTATTAAGGCAACTAAATAGTTTTGATTAACTTTTGAAGTTTACTTTAAAAATAAAAAAATATGAAGTATACAGTTTTTTATATATAGTAATAAAGGTAAAGACAATAAAATCACAAATAACAATTGACATACCAGAAGGACGATTTGAAAAACTAAAATATTATAATATCATTACTTTTAAACTTTAAACATAAACAATTTTTAGTCAATAATATTGCAAGCAATAAAAATCAACAACAATAAAACAATTTTATTTTAAATACTATATTTAAATATATTCACAAAACGGCAACCTTGGTTTACTAAATATTTTGATAAGGCTGTAAAAGAATTAAAAACTTAAAAAGTTTCAAAATAATAAACACTAGTTTCAAAACTAAAAAATATTTAGTATGAAATTTTCTAAACAGCTAAACTAACCATTTAACAGGCCACCTGCCACCAGTAGATGCGGTGTACAAATTATCACCATTTTCACTACACTTCACAGCTCTACTGAGGCCGAAGTCTGATATTTTAACTAGCTGTTTGCTAGAAAGTAAAATGTTTCGCAGTGCTAAATCTCTGTGAACAAATCTGAAAATAAAAATTACTTTTTTTTTATTAAAAATTTTTACAACCATTTTCAGAAACCAATTAAAGATATAGAGTCTAGTTACTATGAACTATTACATGAAGAAATATATATATAAAGTCAAACAGCTAATAATATTATAAGATTATTAAGGGCATATGAGAGGAGTAAACCACTTTTTTCACAATTTGATCTTACTTTGTTGAGTTTTAACTAAGCTACAAGTTGCTTTTTCAGATTTTAAAAACTCAAAATAATTTTTGAGATATAGTCGGAGAGAGTCGGAAGGTTCAATAGGTTACGGGAGGCACAAACTAAAAAGGCAAAAAAAAAGACTATTTCACTAAAAATCTATCTCCTCCTACATTTTTTTAAATGATAATTACCTCAAACTTTAAGGAAGTTTTCCTCGCAATATTTAAAAATTATGTCGCAGAAAAAAATAAAATATTATACCAAAAATAAACAAAAAAAAAATGTTCGTGTTTTTTTTGTCATTGAATTAATTTATTCAATTTTGTTGTGACAGATATTTCAACCAAGGGAAGATTTGAGATACTTGAAAATATAATATTTTTACTGTAAATATTATAAAGAATATTTCCTGAAATTTTGAGGTAGTTATATCGAAAAACGTAAAAGAAATAGATTTTAAGTGATTTCTAGTTATGCGCCAATTTAGTTTTATTTTCCCATAAGGAACATACTGAACTCTAAAATCAAAAATCTCAAAATCCGGCTGTATCTCAAAAATTATTTTGAATTTTAAATCTGTAAAAAAACAACGTAGCCTAGTTAAATCCAACAAAATAAAATCAAGTCGTGAAAAAAGAGATTTAACATAGCCCTTAACTATACAAGTCTGGTTAAAAACATCTGTGGCTGTATACTGTTTATTGAGAAGCATGCATGAGTTTGGTTAAATTTATGCTTAGGCATACAAGTTGAATCAAATCAGTTAAACGCTGTCTAAGCATAAATAAGCATGAACTTTATCCTAATTTAATTCAGTTGTAAAATAGAAATAATAAGCAAATATAAAACTATTACAGACATTATTGTTTAAAAAACACAAAATTGATGCTTTTGGCAAAGATTAGTTGCTTTATGTACTCAAGAGTACCCTGGTGGAAAGCAAGCGAATTTTAGACTAGAAATCGCAAAACGGTTCGCAGAAACATTTGGAAAAAAAAAGCACACATATTAAACAAAAAGAATTATTGGTTATTTAATTGAACTGTATGATAAAGAGTCCTACTTAAGGATCACTATATTTAGGTATCTTCATATAAATATTTAGTTATTTTTTGTAGTTAAAAATTATAATTAGTGACTTCAGAATTAAAATATATTTAAACTTGTGTGATTTAGTAGCTCTTAAAACTTTTTTTTTACATTTTTATATTGTTTTTTACGCAGGATAAATTATTAACGGGGCGCATTTACACAATCTAATAAAATAAAAACTAAATCATAAGACTGAGATATCCTAATACCGTACAAATAATCAAAGCCAAAAAGAAGTCTGTTAGTGAATTAAAGCTTCTAATATGGTAAACAAGTTGTTAAAAAAAACTTGAAATGATACTTTATACTTCCTTAAGTTTATTCTAACTACATTTATTATTTGATAAAATATATATATTTAAGTAGTTTTAACCCCTTTTCTTCTAGATAAGTCATTCCACTTGCAATTTGTGCTGCCCACAACTTGAAGTCTGTTTGGTTAACTGCGTTAGGGTAATCAAGTATATAATCCAAAGCTGAGCCCATTGCTACTAATTCTTGAACCTGCAAAATGCATATCATTTTAAACCTAATTAGTAATTACAATTAATCAGGGTTGCCAATGGCTATTTGTAAATTTCTTCCAGGTTTTTAAAAAACAGTTTTTTGGTCCAGTTTTAGTAAAAAATTAAATTTAAGTTTAAAAAACTGACTTAAATAGTATAACAACATTGAAAAGATACTGTAAAGCTACTTGTTTTTTAATGAAAATATTTTTATGATACAAGAACTTATTTTATTTTTATGATAGATTTTTTCGTATCTAATAGAAATTTTGTTAATTTACATGTAAACTCAATTTAAAATTCCAGGTATTTTCAGGTTTTTAAATGATTTTTGTTCAAAATTTCAGGATTTTTTTCAAAAATTCTCAAATTCCAAGTTTTTTTTAGCCTAAATTGTCAAACTCCAGGTTATTCAAAGATTTAATGTTTTTTGGCAACCGTGATTAGTATGTTTTAATATTTTTATTCTGTGTTAAATGAAAGATGCACTATATTATTTTATACATTTAATTTATTAGAACAGAAAAAATTAAAGTATTAGTGTAAAAGTAACATTTTAAAAAGACAAACAAATGAAATTTAAAAAGACTGTAACAGATTTAATAGAAGATTAGTCTAAAAACAACATTTTATTGAGAACATCTATCGAATATCATTTATTGTAATTTAACTTTTAAAGCTACCGATATTTTATTGACAGTTATTACTAGTTTGTACAGATTAGATAAATGTTAATATATTTGGGTACTGGTTATAGAAGATTAGATTGATATACAAATCGAAAGATATATTCTATTTACTAACTAAACAACACAGAAAGATAAATGATCACTACAGAACCACTAGAAAACTAATAACAATAAAAAATGAACACAAATAATAAACTAATGTGCACATACTTAAACCGTGAGAACAAACGGACTACATATTATAAATAAACGTTTCGAAGTATTTCCAATTGTTAAGCTCAACACCTGACTGCCGAATGCCAATGTTTTCAAAACGTATTATATTTTAAATAGAAAGCAAAGAAAACTCTCTTTTTTTACGTACAGACTTGTTTATTATTTTGACAATTACTTATATTCGTTTACGAAACTTTAAAGACGCAAATAAAAACGTATATTAAACACATTATTTTACTACCGTCTAAAACAAAAGGCGATTTTCTATCATTTTCATATTTTCGCTATTAAATTTGTTTTTAATATTTATTTTCAATTTAAGAACTAGCATCGTTTATTCGCTACAGAGTGTCATCTAACGGCAACAAAAATGGCTTTTCACGTTCCATTTTGACAGATAAAAAAACTAATGTGAAGTTGTGCATTTTTTATTTTTCTAAAATAGACGTAAGGATAGTTATTAAAACACGATGAAATATTAGTTAAGCAAGATTGTTTAGAGTAATGTTATACATTGTTTAATTTATTCGTATATATAATGCTTTTTAAAGCCGAGGCTATAAGAAAAAGTTCTTAATTAAAAACATTTTTAAATTACAATTACTTTACCTGGTTGTCATTCAGCTAGCTTGAATAGAAGCAGTAACTTATTTTTTTAAATTCAACCAGTAAATAACTAACAATTACTATTAATATTAATACAGTCTTCAAATCAAACTAACTAGTTGATTGCTTGCTTGTGGACGGAAATAACTTACACACAACTATTATGTACAGTTTATGAAATATACTTTATTTTGATTAAAAAAATCTCGGTTATTAAATTACAACAGCATCTGTATATATTTCTTTATATTGTAAACAAAAAACAACAGAAAACATATGTTTGGGAACTAAAGCATAAAGACTTCAATGTTCATCAGACTGTATTTATTATATAACTAGAATCAGAATTTAACTAATGTGTTCTATATAACCATATTTACAGAGCCACTATAAAACCTAATAAACAACAAAACTTTATATAGGTTCTACTGGAAATATATTTAAACAAAAACAAGAAAACTATAAAACATCTTTAACAAACGAAAACAACAGGCACGCAACAGAAATATCTAATTATATATGGAGCTTAAAAGGTGAAAATATAAATAACAGCATAAAATAGGATATAATAAACAAAACAAAAACAAAATTTAACTAAAAAACAGCTGCAAATTATGCGCGTTTGAAAATGAACTAAAAATATGAAAATCGCGAAAAACTTAGAGCTTTAAATAAAAAACTAGAAAAAGAAAATGTATGCTTGCACTACTAAAAACTATTTTTCAAAAAAAAAAACAAAGACAGTCTTAAAGTTTAACATAAAAACATACAAAGAACATGAGCAGTTTTTATTAGGTATTCTAAAATATTTACTAAATTTTTATCGAGATTCGTTTTTAAACTTTTCATTAATATTTTTCTACGTTTTTATTGCTAATTTCACCTATTTTTCCAGCCTTAATCAAACATACAGTCTTTGGATTAATTGATTTATAATATTACCAAAAAAATAACAAAGTTTCGAATTG
The DNA here is from genome assembly GCF_965202585.1 of Thalia democratica. Classification (NCBI taxonomy): domain Eukaryota; kingdom Metazoa; phylum Chordata; class Thaliacea; order Salpida; family Salpidae; genus Thalia; species Thalia democratica. The sequence goes on along the minus strand of NW_028139823.1, from coordinate 4,786 downwards.
TGCAGTGATTTTTAAATTCGGCTAATAGATCGATAGGTTATTACATAATATCATCAATTTTTTTGTAGAATTAGTATAAACTCCAAATTCAGTTATATAAAAAACACAGTCTGATGAACACTTAAATATTAATGCTTTAGGTGCAAAACGTATGTAATCTGTTGTTTTTTGTTTATACTTCAAATATAACTCGCTCTACTTTTTAAATAAAGTAATACATATAATACAATAAATCAAGTTTTAATATATCAAGAAATATATATACATCTAAATATTCAATCTTTTTATCAGCAAAGGACAATAAAACTCAAATTTCTAGAAAAGCTATCCAGTAATCAAAGTTTTAAAATTACAAATAGTATTATTTTATATGGAAAGCAGAAGCAAAATATTTAAGTTAACAACAAAGTATATCTAAACGGTTATAACTGTCTATTGATTATGCAGCTTATCTTTACTGTTGTGATAAGATACAATTTATATGATAAAACTAGTCAAGAAAAACAGGTTATTAATAAAGCGAGAACGTTTAGCTGCTACAACTTTGCAAGAAAAAGAAAGTTGTAACTCAAAAAAAAAAAAAACATACCATCATGAGGTTGTCTGATTGACAAATTCCGTACAATTTGACGATGCAAGGGTGATCAAGTTTCATCATCACCTCTGCCTCCCGCTGAAATTCTATATTTCCCTTGCTGTTGTGCTGATCACCTCGAAGTGTTTTCAATGCAACTGGTATCTGATGTCGGGAAAATTTTATTTTCGATGTTACTTTGAAAAGTAAACAGTTAACTTGTTATATATAATAAAGAATATCTGTGTAGACTCAATTACCAACGTAGATTTTCTGATTTTTTTTCAAGATTTAGGGTTTTTATTAAAAAAATTAGGTGAATATAAATCTTAAATCAAAATCATTGATCAACTTGATAACAAAACCTACATTATTTCCAACATCGCACATCCACACGCCCATCAGAACCTCGCCGAACTCGCCCTGACCCAGCTCCCTTCCGAGCCTGATCGAATCCCTGGATATCTGGCGGGGTTTTTCCTGGGGAGGCGGTTGGTGCGCGGTGTGGAATAAGTTTGTCGGCTGCTTGGGAGGAAGCGACGGCTTCACAGGAGGCGGGGGTCTTTGCGGGTGCTTTTTCATGCTTGAAACTTGCAAACTTGATCTCCTGTTGTTTGATAAACTTTTATGGATTTTTTATTTTGCTTATTAATAGAAGATGTTTGTAAATTACGCAAATTTTACAATAACCTATTTACCTTATTTGAAAAATTTAACATGCCTCCTACTACTTTTAAAATTTAACTACTAAAACTGTAATTTCAAGCTAATGTCTAGTGACAAAATTATTTGTTTAATCATATAGTAAAGTAGATCATTTTATGTAATTACTACATACAGTTTTATTTTAAAAGCCTTACTCTTATAGTAACTTACATTTATACAAGCTTTTACTTTATATTTACACGATTTGCATAAATTTTACATTACAAAACAACTTAACAAATTTTTTTACATGTAAAAATAAAAGTGTAAAAAGTCATTAAAACAAATTAAAAAAAAAATTGTGAAAAAAAAACATTTCTGACTAGATAAATAATAAAACCTCTTTAACCAATATAACTAAAAATTAAGAAACTAATTTTAAAAATCAAACATAGCATAAATTAAAATCAAATAAATTATTTCCTTTACAAAGGCTATATTAACTTCCGCGTATTGCATATATAGAAAATAACCTTAAAAGTGAATCTGGCGAAACTGGAGTGGTTAATTGTGTAGGAAGTCCGTCTGCAAAAACAAAAAAATAAGCTACAAGTTGTTCCAGTGAAGCGAAAAGTGGACCATCGTCGATAAAATACCAAGACGCTAGCTTGCCACCAACTCCTATGTGACTCTGTTGTGATTAAAAAACATTTTTACAACTTGTTTTTTTTTTCGTTTAGAAAGCAAAAAATTAATGTTTACTATCTCAGTTAAAATATTTACTTACAGCAAATTTTTAAAACTCGTGGTATTTTCATGAATTGAAAAAAAAATTAACACTTTTATTCATCGACAACATTTTAGCTTCAAATTTCAATGCTTAAAATCTACACACACACTTTTTTTAATAAAGCTTTTTAACAACAAACTTTATTTTTGATTTCGTAGTTGAAAACAACATTGTTGTTAGCCATGGTAAGAACTGGCTGGTTGTTGCACCTTTTGCTGATTCTAATTAAAAAGCAGCCATCTTGCAATTTACCATATTTTTCCAAATACTCTACTGCTTGCTGGGTAATATAAAAAAATATTTACATGGTGTTTAAGTAAAAAGAAAATCACAAGCAAGTTAAAAAAGTAGGTGTTTTTTATTAAAGCAAAAAAATATCTATACATTGATTCCCTTAACTAATTGAAATACTTAATAGAGTTCTGCCTTGTGGGTTTCTACGGGTTTAATTAAACATTTTACTTTCTTAACTTTATATTCAAGTATTTAATCAATATATAGTTTTAATTACAGGGTTACCACTCGTTTTTTCAAAAATTGTTCCAGGTTTTCCAAATTTCTTCCAGGTTTTCTAAATTTCTTCCAGGTTTTCTAAATTTCTTCCAGGTTTTTGAAAGCACATCTTTTTTGATTAAAGTTGTTTTATATACTTTAGGTAAAAATCTAAAAACAACATTTCTTATTGTATGCTAAAAAAAAGGCAATACCAAGCTAACAATTAAAACATGAGTAAATAATGAATAAGTTTCATTATTTTCTATTTTGTGAAAGAATAAACATACATTTCTATCAACTTGCTTATGAAGCCACTGTGCAGGGGGATAAACACATTTAGCAACACTCCAACATTCTAAAGTTTTAACACATTTTTGATGCTTGTATTGACGGGAGATTTCTAACGGAGTTTCTCCTATGCTTGATCTATTGTATGTAAACTAATAACTAGAAGCAGTAAAAAAAATATTTAGTAAACATTATAACTAGCTCTGATTTCATTTTATAAGTATTTTCTTAAGTAAGATAAATGCTTATTTAAATATGTTGTACCAAGCTTTATAAAATTTAAAAATGAGTTAAAATTGTAAAATTTAGTATGACTTTAAACAAAAGTTACAACTCTAACCGCTGGTAAATAACAAACCTGGGATATATTGCTGCTTTGTGTTCTAAAAGCTTGACAACACATTCATTGTTCCCATACCGACAGGCCTCGTGAAGAGGGACCCATCCATTGTTGAAGCATCTCACTTGGGGACTATCCTCAAATTCTGTTAAGAGGATTTCTGCAACACTTGCTTGATTGAACCTGCAAGCTAGCTGTAAGATATAATCTATAGATAAATTTAAATATGAATTAATAAATTTAACTGTTCTTTTCTTAATTTGCAACTACTTTTTGATAGTCTATATAATTTTTAAAAAAAGTACTTTGCACATGTGTTGTAAAAAAAATCAAAAATTAAATTAATTTCTAGCGAAATGCTAAATAAAGCTGTTATTATTTACACATAAAAGCTTTGTTCTGTTATTTAAATTGAAATTGATAGTATCTAACAATACATCTAAAGATAAATTATCATACCTATCCAAGAGTCCGTATAGCTATACAATACTATTAATTTCATTTTTTAGTAAACTGTTGATTTTAATAAACTAAGTACTTGAGAATTGTTGTTACAATACTCCAACCAATTTTATAAGTTTGGATATTTTATTAGAAAACATAATTAATACTTAATATTCAAACTTTAATAACTAATAAAATAGAGTAATAAATAATTTTGAGTCCAACTTAGAACATGTAAAACAAAAGAATAAAAATTCACTAAATTAAACGTACATGAAGTGCAGAGTTTCCTTCGGCATCTCTTATTCGTGCATCAGCTTTGTATTTTAGAAGTTCAGTAACGTGAGATTGCAACCCTGCAATGCATGCTTCTTGCAAAACAGTTCTGCCTTGTGGGTTTCTACGGGTTTAATTAAACATTTTACTTTCTTAACTTTATATTCAAGTACTAAATCAATATATAGCTTTAATTACAAGGTTGCCCCTCGTTTTTTCCATTTTTTTTCCAGGTTTTCCAAATTTATTCCAGATTTTCTAATTTTCTCCCATGTTTTTGAAAGCACATCTTTTTTTGATAATTTTTAGTAGTAAGCTATTATTTAGTTAAAAAAAACTGCTGTTCAAATAATATAAAAAACTTTAGAGTTACTGTAAGTATTGCAATTTATTTTATTATGCTCCAACCTGTACTAAAATTCTTTTAAGATGGTTGTTAAAAGCCGTTATAGTGGTTTATTACAAGTAGCAAAAAATCTACTTATTTTTTTTTAGTTAGAACGTGCTATCTTTTATTAATTCTTGTTAAACTATTTTATTAAATATTTATTTGATATTTTAAAAGTTGCAATAATTAGTTAAAATATTTTTTTTCAACAAGAACTAAGTCCAAGAAGTAAGTGCTAGAACTGAAATAAAATTTAACAAGTATTCAGACCTAAAACTTTTTATAATTTCTTTGATTTCTACTTGCATCTTTCACAACAATTTTCAATGTATAACTTAAATTTTATTTCGTTAGTAAAACTTAAATGGTTAAAGATAACATAAAAATAAGAAACAAAACTTACCTTAAAAAAATCAAAATTTTTAAATTTAAAAGTAATTTTAAAGACTATTTTAATCCTAGAGAAAGATAGTTAAGAATTTAAACTTTTTAAATTGAAATCAGAAACTAGTTGTGAAAATTAAAATTTGTTTACAAATAAAACTT
>NW_028139822.1:0-42757 GCF_965202585.1 Thalia democratica | reverse complement strand
TGCAAGCATTCATGAACCTCATCATTCGCATTATATTAGAATTCAGTAGCAGACATTATTTTATGAAAGTTTTTTTCATTTATTTGATCTTTTAAAATACTTCTTATTTAACCTAGTTTGTATTGTATTTAAGTAGTCTTTTTATAATAAAAATTATTCTAAGTTATTTATTCTATAACATGTTTGCATAATTCCTAATAAATATTAATTACGGTAGACTTCCTCAAAAAAAAAGTGCAAATTTATATTTTCTTAAATTTAACTTAAATAAAGTCTATTACTAACTAAGTATTAATAAAACAAAAAATACACAATATTTAATAGCTTATATAGATCTTTTTTTTTTATGAATGTTTGTTTTATGTTTTAGTTGATTTCATGTTTATTCATAACGTTATTGCATATAACATATTTAAATTTATCATTTTGTATAAAAAATGGTAACAATTTTTGAGTTTAAACTTTTTGATTTTTTTCAAAGTGCGAACTGAAGAGGAAGTCTACTGTATTTATAAAATGGTTTATGTTTTAAATATGTTAATAGCTTTGTTTTGACCTGGTTAACTTTGTAGTTTATTTTTGTCGATTTACAATACACTAAAAAATTTATAGCATAGTGTTTAAAGTATTTGTTTGAAAGAAATTTATTTGACATATTTTTGTCATTACATGTTTAATCTGTATAAAATAAATTGATGACCATTTAATTTTTTATTTCAAAAATTATTTTTTGGTTTTAAAAGAGTATAGATTTGATGTCTCTATTTGAAATGTCTTCAAATTTTTTATTTAAAATATTCTTAAACTCAAATTCATTTTCTAACTTGATTTATTATTGTTAAAAAATCTATATATTAAATAATTTTAAACTATTAATACAACTTTTTTGTTTTATCTTATTTTTAATATATTAGCAATTAGAATATGTTGTCTAATTTAATATTTCAACAATAGCTTTTAGTTTTTCACTATTTTCTTCTGGTAAACTATTATAGGCTAATAACTAGAGAAAAAATAAAATTAAACAGTTTTAAATAAGCCATCAAAAAGACTGATACAGTGACAAAACAAAGTTTTTACATAATTAAAAGAATTTTTTAATTGATTACTCTCTGTTCCCAGAACTAACTGTAAAACATTAGATTTTTTTTGAATTTAAATTAAGAAAAAAAAATGTTAAAATTAAGGTTTAGTTTCCTAAAGGTTATTCAAAGTCAAATACTATTTAATGGTATTCTACTACAAAAAATATAGTTTAAAATGTTTAAAATTATTTTTTTAATTTTACAACTAACTTGCTTATAATATATCTAAGCATTGAAATTAATAATTTTACTGCATTAACAGAAGCTATTGATAAAACCACTTTTCATGAGATAATAAGCCAGTCGGTCAAACTTCCTAAAACTAGATCAGCAATGGTGTTTTAATATTTATTTTACTATGTGTAAAATAATCCGTTCATTCTTTTATAGTTTTTTAATCTCTGGTATTTAATTTTAGAACATGCCTATTTATAAAATAATTTAAGTATTTTGTGCGGCTTAAATAAGTTACTTAGTATTCACTTCTAAATGTCCGAAATTCGTTAAATGAGAGATAGTTATAATGTCAGGTTTCAGTTAAGATATCAGATGGGTAGCGTACGTTCCAGATCCAATCAAATTTCCACCCGCTAAGTAACTTGAAAACTACTTGTGCAAAACAAACAAAATTTAGTTTTTTGATGCTTATGATTTTGGAATACACTTTCAATTTGGTTTTCAGTTACTTTAGTATTTCCTAGATCACAATAATAGTAAATCGTTTTATTACAATTAGCTCGAGCTTTTTAATTTTCTCTATGTTGTTTTTTTTAAGTTATGCAGCCTGTAATTAAATTTTTTTTAACGAGTTGAAACAAGAAAATATTTTTTAGTAAACATGAATTGCTGACTACAAAAGTTGTCCACCACAACCCTAAAAGTTTCATTAGTTTCAAAACAGTTCATATTTAATCAGGATTGATTACTGATTAAACAAGGCTTTTTAAAATTTAAGTAATTTAATACACTTTACTGGGCTTATAAATAAACAACTGTAACTTAATATCCTAAGCCCTGTAAACTACTTTAAACACAGTCCAAAAGTGCGTGCATAAGAAATACCAGACTAAATTACATATCGAACACAAATTTTTAGGCTCAAAAGTTTGTACTCAAGAGAAAATCAACTTTTTAAAATCGTGGGGGGCGATAATTTTTCAAATTTCTGAAAAGGGGGCGATGATATAGTAATTGATTTTGGGAAACCCTGATCTAGCATGTTTACTTCAAACGGCTGACAAAGCTTTGCTTGCTAGTATACATACTTAGCAACGTATCCAGAGCCCGCTACAAATTCTTAATGTGCCATCACGGACTCTTATGCGATATCACAGCATTACACTGTGTTGTATGAGAGAAATGTCCTATCATACGAACAAAATGTTCTAGCAGAGAACTATATTGTAATTAATTCTAATGAATTTGTTTTAAACTAAGTAATAAAATGCAGTTTTATTGTTAAATAAATCATTTTTCAAGTCTTAAGCACAAACTAGCTATAAGTAAATTTAAGCTTGTTTATCATTTCTAATCATTTAATACAGTTTTCAAATATTTTTTTCAGAAAAAGTTACTTAAATAATTTAAAGGCTGTTACTTTCTCAGACCAGGTTTTGATTTAGAAAAAAGTTGTACAATTTTAGATCGTGTTTTACAGCCGTGGTTCAAATACTAATATATATTATTAAAAAACGGATATTTGTTAAATTTATTTCAAAATTTATTTTATAAAAAACGTAAAACACTATTTTTTAAACTTAGGCACCAGTTTTGCGGCTGACAGAAAATCATGTTAAAACTAAAAAAAAGTTTATAACATAAGATAAAGTTTGTCAATGTAGTACTTAAAAATAAAAAAGCTTACTAAACTTTAACATATTATAACTAGCATACAAAAACACTATTACAATGCAATTCTAATTGTATTAAATTAAATTTATGTAGTTCAGTTTGTCATAATTTAGTATTTTGTTAGACCTAAACAAAAAATGGATTTAGTATTAGTTGTCTACTGTAATTTAATTTGCTAGAAAATTTAATTTACAAAAGAAACAAAAAAGAAAATAAATATGAATGAAATTTTTATCGCACAATTTAGTTTTAGTTAACTGAAATTCTTCTTCACGCTTATACTTCAACCGCCTTTGCAACCTGAAGAAACATAGAATATATTCAGTTGTTAAATAAATTTAAATATTGTTACAACTTTCTTTTTTCCATCAGTTTTAAAAAATAAATTTTTAACCTAAAACTTTAATTTTTTGTAATTATAGTAAATTAAAGCTTAATAAATATTATTATTAAAAACTTAATCAAATCCCGCAATCAGACTTATACAGCCTAGATTCTTTAAAATCAGGACTTTCAATAACAAAATTTTGAAACTTTCAAGGGTCGTAACTCTAAAAAACAAATAATAAACTAAATACTTTATGTTTGTTTCTGTGTATGGTCATATTGTTTCTACTGACCTAATTAAACGAAGGATTTAACACTTAAAAATGTTCTACTAGAAACTTAAAAGAAAACCTCGGCAAAACTCTGAAGAGTTAAAGCCTGAACTTTCGTATGGCATAAAATAAGCTCAAGTTTACAAAAAGCAGGGTTTCTAAAACTTTTTTTCAAATGGTCCCCTTTAAAGAAACTAAAAAGTTATGGCCCCTAGTGTAAGTTTCAAAACTACCATAAAAAACGCCTAAGACCTTGTTTTGCTCTTCATCATAAACTCCAGAATATCTAGTGTAAGTTTCAAATTGTGACCCTCTGAATATCTGTCATGGCTAACTTTTAGAAACCCTGACATAAAAGTTCGATTATAACACTTGGATCATTAGGCCACAAACTTTCAATAAAATTGGAAACTTAACAAACAAAAGTTTTTTGAAAACGGAAAGAAAAATCAGGAGTTTATTATTGTAAATATCTATCATTTTGTCTGACTTAAGAATTTATAGTAAATTAACTAAGTTGAGGGCTAAGACGTATGTCAAGTCTAATATTTTTTAGGGAACGGGTCAGATTTTCACGGCGTCACTTTAGCACGGAGAGTAGCATTTGCACGACTTCAGTTTAGCACGGAGTGTTAATTATGCACAGCATCACTTTAACACGATGCAACACTTTTTCATATCATCATTTTGCTCGAAGCGTTTTTTGTTTTAACGGTATTTATTTTAGCACGAAGCTCTATTTTTGCATGAACCAATCCTTTTTTAGGATTTTAAATAACACTTTTGTTATTAATAAATATTTAGAGCTTTGTAATGTATAGTTAATGTGTTTAAAAATTAAACTAAAAAATAAAAAGTAAACTTTCTCTAAATTCGAAAGAAAATTGAAGCTGAATTTACAAATCTATTTTAGAACTGTGTTAGTATTTTTAAAATGTACCAGTAAATGTTTTAGACCAGTGGTCGGCACGGTGTACACTGGTGCACACTAGTGTACATGAAATTTCTTTTAGGGTGCACGAGACTTTTGGGGTGCATGAAACTTATTTTTGGGGTAAATGATTTTTTTCTTCGCGCAGAAAGTAAATTAAAGTTTATTTTTAATCTTTCTACATTTAAGACATATTCAACCTTGATATCTAATAGACCATTTTGTTGTTAATAAAACGACCATTTTTGTATTCTCCTAGCTCTATTCTGTTACCTTATGTAAAAATCTTCCACCCTTAACCGCCCAAAGAAAAACCAAAGTGAGCAAATCTCATACATTCTTAAAACAAAATAAAACGGTTAGTATTCTATTAAAGTTTAATTTTATTAGCTCTTATTGTTTAAAAGCGTTTTGCTACATTAAAAACACTATATTAATCAGCTTAATCAACTGATATTTGACAAAAAATTAGTTAGGCCAAAAAAATTCAAATATGTTTTACTTATAAAAAAGTTAAAGTATAGCAAGGGTCAAAAATATCAGAAACTGTCACATACTTAGCTCTCTAATAATAATTAAGTCTAGTTTTAGATCATGAAAAACCTAGACCAAACTGAGGCTAGTTTTAATAAATTTACAAAAGCTCATCTTGACTGAGACTAGTTATACATTTATTAAAAATCTTGGGTTTATTTTGATATCTTTTAAAAATTTTCAACTGTTACTTTACTTGAATTTTTTTAATTTGTAATTAATTATTAATATTTAAATAATTCAAGATCTATAAATGTCTAATTTTCATTGTAATTTAAATTAGTTTTTGCTTATACATACCACTCTTTAAGATTAGCTAGTGTACAAAGTCCAGTCTTTAGTCACTCAGGCTTATTTTCTGACTCGAAAGGGGTTAACATGTAATAGTGTCAAACTTACTTATTAAATTTTAAATCCAAAAATCTGGTTGTTGTAAAAATTAGATCATCGATATTAAAGTTTATTAAAGGGTAAACTGGTTAATTTAAAGGTTGTTAGTAAAAAAACGATTAAAAGTGTTTACATATTCTTAAACACTAGCGGTGCTAAAGAATGCAAATTGTGGTGCATAGAATTTTAATTTTGTGATTTAAGGTTCACGGATTCGAAATAGCGTGCCGACCACTGTTTTAGACAACGGTGTAAAAGTAAGTATAGCAAAGTTTAATTAACAAACATATCTAAAAAGTTTGACCAAGTAATAATAATAGCTTTGCTTTTGATTGATGCATTAATAAAAATACATGTAAGTTAAAAGTAATAAAACACTTATTTTGAAGTAAAAACTACATCGTGAGTATATAAAATTGTTAAAAATAGTAAACTTTCGAAATTTAATAGAGTGCACTACTAAACAGGGTGCTTTTCAGGCAAATGTTTTTTATCACTACGAATTATTATTACCAATGTTGAAGGTACTAAGGCTTCTTCTGTAAACAGATGGCATTATCAATTTAAGAGGTTTGTGAGCAGTTAATATTTATATACTTCATAAATTTGTCGATAGTATCTAGTCTATTACATTCCCCCTATTCTAATATAGTGTAAGTTTTGTATGCCTCTGTCATTTAATAATGTTTGACAGGTTAAGACACGAATATAAGCTATATTTTCAATTAGATATTCATGTTCTTTATTACTATGTTATTACTGTGCTTAAGCACGTCTGTTTACTGATTAACTACTTAAGATTTTTACTCAAAATAAAAGTTTAATTCTCAAGGCAATTCAACAGCTTAGAAAACATTATTTCAAAATATTTATCATCGGTCGAAGTTTGCCGATCCCTGTAGTAATACCATAGGGGGTCCAATTTGTTTTTAACAAGTTGTTTTTTTATTTAAGAATTTTATCTTAATTAAGAGAAAGTATTTACCTCTTGATAAATTTCCAAAATTCTGAAAAAGTACAAGGGGTCAAAATTAGTGAGTTCAATAGTTTTCTTTTGGAAGGTGAAAATTAAAAGGGGTCGGCAAACTGTGCCCCAAGAAAGGTAAAATTGAGGCCTTGAAACATGTAAATCTGTCCACTAAACCAGAAATTTCTAAAACTGGATATTTAAAATATACTAGGGTCTTGAATTTTAAAAGTGCGGCCAGCGAGTACGTTTTTATTTTAATTATGATTAAATTAAATGTAACACCTGCGGCCCGCAAACAAGCAAATTGTGGCCGTGAATTAAGAAATCTTAAAACTTACACTAGATAACCTGGGTTTTAAAGTGAAGATATAAATAAGTATTAGGTATATTTCATGGGATTTATGAAGTCTATTATGAAGATACTACAATTACAACTGCGGTCCGAGAATATTTTTAACTTCGAAATTTGACCCGCGACCACCAAATGCCTGCCGACCTCTGCCTTAATATATATGGATCAGTCAGCAGGTTTTTAAATTGATAACTTTATATAACCGTTTTTAAAAAACATTAAGTTACATAAATACAGTAACTTCAATTAACAAAACTAATTAACTTATAATTAATTTCTATCAAACTAAATTACATCTCAATATTTGTTCAAAACTAAATATAGAACAAAAAAAGATCAAAACTAAGTCAACCTTAGCAAAGTTTTTAAATAAAAACCAAAGTTTTGAAGTATCAAAAAAATTTGTTTAAAATAAACTATTTCAAAACTTAGTATATATATTGTGATAAATTTTTGTCAAAAGGCACTCAATATTGGTTTAATTAAAATGTTTTGTAACAAAAATTGTTAAAAAATACAACATAAGAAAAATAAAATACTTAATCCGAAGGAAAAATACATTCATTAAAACTCAAAAAACTCAAAAGTAAACAATATCATTAAAAAAAAAATCACGATAAATAAAGCTGGACATTAATTACTTTATTTGAAAACATTAAAAACTACTCTTTTAATTAAACAAATACAGTGAGTCCAAGTCACTCTAATCTTTAAATAGAGATTTGTTTATTTCAACTTTTAAAAAAAATAAACATCTTTCAAAAAATATGGAGCTTAATGAAAGGTTTTTTAGAACTAACTAAAAAAGTCTAAATAAAAATTTTATAACAAAAAGTAAATAGACAATTAGTATAGAGTGGTAGTTTTCTAAAACTATTTTTTTTTCTTTTGCTGCTTAAATTTTTTTTTTTAATGTAAAAAATAACGAAAATCAAACTCATTTTTTAGTTATAGTTACATAAAATATAATAGAATAAGAATTATATTTTTCTTATATATTATTAAACTAAAAATAATAACATAACTTTTAAATAACAATAACTCAAAGTTATTAAAATTAAACTAACAAAAGTTTCAAAAAATGCCTTAATTATTCTAAAATGTATGTTTTGTCTGCTTTGTTAGCAAGATTACTCTGTTTAAGTAGCACCCCTGATATAAACAAAGTTTATGTCAAATTAGCAACAACAATTTTCAAAATTCTAAAAAACTAATTACGTTTTTCTTGTTATAGGTAGTTTAAATAAATTAAGCACTTTTCATTAATTAGTTGTTGTTATATTGCTACGAACTTGGTTTCTTTTTGGATCCTTTATTTGCCAACATTGTTAACAACTACTATTTTAAACATTTTATAAGTTTTAGCATCATTAAAAATAGTAGCTTAGTTTAATCACTATAAAAAGAAATACATACAGTAACCTGCCAACTAGGTACGCCTTTAAACACAGCAATTTCCTAGGTACCCAACCGGCAGTGCGTACTTAGGAAATTTTCGTGTTTAATTAACTATATTAATCCTAATACAAACATGTTAAAAGCCAGTAAAGTTTACAAGTAAAAGCAAAACCACCAAAAATAAAAATTTTCATCATAAAAACATAACATATTGAATGAAATAATATTAGATGTATTTAGTATTTATTTAATTTATATATTTACAATAAGTATTTATTTATGCATGTAGTTTATAATCATCCCACAACTTGTCTAATCTATCTTGTATTTCAATGTACAAAGTAGTTATTACGGCAATCATCAACAGAGTTGAGATGTTTCGCGCCATCATTTATAATTAATGAACTTTACCGCAAGATCAACAACAACAACAGCATCCGAGTCAACCTACGACCGGTTTCGTCCTAATTGGGACTCATCAGGCAGGCATAGCCGCGTGAAACCGCTGTTGAGCGAACCAAGCATTAATTATTATTGATGGCGCAAAACACCTCAACTCTGTTGATGATGGCCGTAATAACTGCTGGTTAAAACTGATCAAACGAGCACATACTATAATCTCACAATAAGCTGACAATGTCTGAGACGTTGGGCTGTGAATGATTTAGATGTGTCAATTTTTTAAACTTTACCCACAAACGGTCGCTTCAGTATTTTGTACTTAACCCCGCTTGGTTAGATCTCACCAGCGGTTTCACGCGACTATGCCTACCTGATGAGTCATAATTAGGACGAAGCCGGTCATAGGTTGTCTCGGATGCTGTTGTTGTTGATCTTGGGGTAAAGTTCATTAATTATCATGTACACAGTACACATAATCATGTAATGATTAATTTGAAATAAATAAATTTTTATGAAAATATTGATCATGCTTTTTTAAATTGTGTTTATTCTAAAACACTAGCTTAAATATCTAAAATAAAAAAAAAGCAACAAAATGTCTGCTAAACCCGAACGTCAAGTTATATTAACAGAAATGTTTTCAAAATCATTTAGTTCTAAATCAATTGCAATTTTTGTTTTCATTATTAACACCATTTATACGTTTTATACATTTATGTTTTAATCATAGGGTAATAAGTGTCAATTGCAATGTTCTTTAATTTAGTTAATATCGCCTTTTTTATACGCTTTTTACTTTATGATACAATAATTGGGTATGTAAACGTTAATTTTACTGTTCGTTATTTTCATTTATCTGAATTTTTTATAACTTGTTGAGTATTTTTATTCAAATGTTATAATCATGGGGTATGCAAATTAATATTGCACTATTCGTTATTTTCCTTAAATAAATAAACTGTAACATGGTTATTTTAAATATCGGATTTTATATACAATTAAAAATTTCATAAGTTATTTTCTGGTTCCTCTAGTTTGAAACTATTTCAATTTAATAAAGTGCAACTTATTTTTTAATATAATGCTTTTGTATTGATATTTCACGGTTTTTTTTTTAATTCTAATACAAAAAAAAAGTATTTTGAACACAGCGTTTTTAGGCAAAAAAGTGCGTAACATACCGGCAGTTTGTACCTAGCAATTGCGTACCTAATTCGCAGAACTTATAGTTTTTGTATTTCATATAGTTATGTTTTAGTTTCGACAAAATTGAATTAGTTTTTGTTATGATTAAATGTTTTAAGCGTTTATTTGAACTAGCTGTCTTCGTAGAACTGAAGACTAAGTACCCAGGTACAAAATAAAATAAAAGTTATTGTAAGGCAAAATAGACATGTTTACAAAACAAATTAATATATAATAAGTAATTATATTTATTGATAAAACTAATAATTCTAAATGGAAAAAAGGCATATTTATGGATGTCATAATTCAAAATATATTCATTTCATCACAAGCTAATCTAAAATACGTCTTAAAACAATTTTTAATTACTTTATAGCTGAATCGTAAGAACAAAAACACATATCATTATAAGGACTTTTTTTAATGCTAAGAAAACAAAACAAGCGATTTTAGCTCTTAACCTATCAATAGATGAGTTGAAATAACTAACCACCAAAAATATTTGAAGTTATCAATCCTCGTGCAAATTGTCTTCAACGACGACCTCTTCGTTCTCTTGTTGCCACTGGAAACCACCTGGTTGCTCGTCGTCTGGTGCAACTTCAAAACTTGAGTTATCTTCTCGGGGATCAAAAATTAGCTTGCTGTTAAAACAAAAAACGACTACACGATTTATAACTTAATCTTTTATTCGTTTAGTAGTACTATATAAATGGCGTGATAAATTTTTTGACCGGACTCTGCTTAATAACAACTAAGCTAAATGAGAAAATAATTTTACAACATATAAAATCTGTGCACTTTTAGGTTTTAGATTTTTATTAAGCTTCTATTCATAAACTAAAACAAAATTTTATTCGAAGATTATTAATACAAAAATACAAAGTTATTACGCTCATTTAAGTCTTTAATTAATGAAGTTTATCTAATCTTATTTAATGAACGATAAGTAAAAACAATAATACTTTACATTAAGCAAACTAGTTCTACAACCCCTTAAATCATTTAAGAAACAAAATTTAAAGGGGATTCACAATGTGTCAAATCGTATAAAGTAGAATTAGACTCTGTTATGATTAAATAACATGTTATCATAGCAAAATTTAAAAAATTTAAAGCAAATATTTTAAGTGAAAAAATATCTTTTGTTATTTTTGATTTGTACCACACTAATTTGTAAATTTGACACTAAATAGTATTTATGTTTTCTTATGATTGTTCTGTGTTATTAGTTGTTTTAAACTTATTAAGTGCATGTTGTATTTGCTTTGTTGATTAAAAACTTAACCACAGCTATTGCTAGAATTTTATATATATTTTAGCAGTTAATAACTAATAATTAATTGTGATAATAGTTATGAAATGAGTGACTTAGATAGTAGCTTGAAATTACCTTCCATAAAAGGTTAAAATATGAAAAAAAAGGTTAAGGGCATAGGGGGGGTAAACATCCTTTTTTGGTTTTTGATCTTATTTTATATAGTTTTTACTAAGCTACAAAATGCTTTTTACAGATTTAAAAAAATCAAAATATTTATTTAGATATAGCCGGTCAAAGTCGGAGGCAACAATAGGTTCCTTAAGGGAGGCGCAAACTTAAACGGCAAAAATAGACTATTTCACTAAAAATCTATCTTCTCCTACATTTATTGAGATAACTACCTCAAACTTTCAGGACATGTTCCTTGATATATTTAGAAAATTCTGTTCCGACAGAATTTTTTAAATACTGCAAGGAACATTTCCTGAAAATTTGAGGAAGTTATCTCAAAAAACGTAGGAGGAGATAGATTTTTAGTGATTTCTAGTTATTTGCCGTTTTAGTTTGGGCCTCCTATAAGGAACCTGTTGTTGCCTCCGACTTTGACCGGCTATATCTCAAAAATTATTTTGAATTTTTTAAAGCTGTAAAAAGCATCTTGTAGCTTAGTAAAAACTGTATAAAATGAGATCAAAAACCAAAAAAGGGTGTTTACCCCCCCATGCCCTTAAGAACCGCTGACCTAGATACTCTTTAAAGCTCTTTGTCATTAATAGACTTTTTCCATAGTTTCTTCCAAAGTTATGCCATTGAACGGCATACTATTTTACTCAACGAAGAAATTAGAATTGACTAGTCCAACAGAAAAATGTAATGTAAATTTATTTTGTTTGTCAAGGTTGGATAACGAGATGCTGCGTTTGCAGCTGAATTAGTTTTATTAGGCATGTAATGTAATTAAAAGAGTCATGTGTGTTCTGGATTTCGTTTAAGGCGCTAACTATCTTTAATTTTTATAACCACAAGAACCTTTCAGCCTTAAAGAAATACTTTGTTTGCTCTAAGGACCAAGCAATTGCATCAACTCCCCTTGTATTTCATTAGATATTTTCTGCTTCATTCGGAAACCTTGAACCTGCTAGTGTCATTTTCATTGGTAAAGCAGTCTGATTACTGGCTAACAAAATTGCAGTATTTTTTAAAATAAAATAGCCCAGACCTTACTTTAACCGATCTTGTCTGAGACAAGTTAGTTTGCAAAATATAAAAAACTAGACACCAATTCTTATTGCGTCAATTATTATCTCTTTTGATTTATCAAATACTTGGTTAAATTTATCTGTCAACATAAACTTACATATTGAATTAAGAAAATAACAAATATGTGCCATGAATTTCTGTGGTTTGTTAGAGCAAACCTGCTTGATACATTTGTAGCAGATTGTGGGGTTGGAAAATTTCGAATGGAGTACAAGTGTTTAGACGAAGTTTCTATGCATCAGGGTTGCCACTCGTTTTATCAAATTTTTTTCAAGGTTTTCCAAATTTCTTCCAGGTTTTTAAAAGTACACAATTTTGGGTATATTTTTAATTTAAAGTTAGGTTTAAGGTAAGAGACTGTGTTAAATAGTATAAAAACATTGAAATACTGTAAAGCTACTTTAAATAAATTTTCAATAAAAAATATTTTTGATGACAATTTTTTTTAATATATGATAGATTTTTAGAGTCAAATCAAAATTTTACTACTGAACATGTGAAAATTGTTAAAATTAAAGGTTTTCCAGGTTGTTTTTTGCCTAAATTTTCAAATTCCAGGTTTCCAGGTTAAGTGGCAACCCTGTATGCATCCATTATAAATCAGACAAAAATCCGCTGGTTTAAGACAAGTTTGTATTTCTTTGAATTCAAGATTACACCTTCTCACAGACTTTTGACTAGAAATATAGTGTTTTCAACCAGTGATATTCTAATTATAAATTAAACACCTAAATTGACAAATAACAGGATTTTCCAAGTTTTAAGTTTATATTGCAATCAATATAATATTTTTGATATTACTATTTTTAAATTCTTAAACGAAGAAATACGTAACTCTACCCCTTTCTTATTTTTGAATTAACAAAGTTCTTTAATTAGATAAACTTGAAAAAGTTAGACATTTTTTATCACAGATTAAATTCTAGAATTATTAAATATAATTTTATCATGGCTAAATTTGAAAAACTTTAAGTAAAAATCTTAAATAAACAAGATCTGGAAGTGAACACATAAAAAGAAGTTAAAACTTTCTAGAAGTCATTATAAGTCCATACTTCAATGATAAATTTTTTAAAAATTTATTACAATACAATGTTTCACTCGTTTAAAAAAACGAGATCTTCAGTTGTTTAAAATCTGTAAAAATTTATGTGATAACAAGTAGGAAGACATTAGGCTAAACTTGAAATAAAAGAAGTTAAAAAGAAAAAATGTATAACAAAAAACTGATTAAAACTATAGTTTAAAGTTACTAGCGTATGATGATTTTAATGTTGCTAGGCTAAATTTAGGAAAATGCACGTTACTTAATAATTATACAATCTTAAAACTTAAACAAAAAAAATATATACAATAAAAAATAATTCTACTAACATTTAGTGGCCTTGTGAAATCTTTAGATAACTAACAAAGAAAAACATCTCTTTAACTAAATCTTTAAGTTAAGTTTACTCGTTTAAAAAAAAGTTTGGCTATTGTATTATGACGTAATTATATATTGGTTTAAGTACTTGTACAAATTAAAATAGATCTTTTTTTATCAAAACGCTCTTAAGTTTTGAAATAAAGCTTCTTAAAGTGTATACAAGAACATATTAACTCGTTCCTTTTATTTAATGATGTTTCCCCGTCAGCGTTCGCTATTTCCATTTTTTCATAGGAGCAGGTCCTGCAGATTCTAAATTGAATTTAAATACAGCTTAAAAGACATCCCGTTAGCAAGCAAGAAGCAATACCTAACCAGAATGTACGACGCAACTACAAAATTCATAAACAGGCTTAGATGGAAGATTTTCTTCTACAACAGCGATAACAACGACCAGTATGAACACAAAGAAGAGGACATTTACAAAAGTTCCAGATCAGCACCAGCCTGTGATGAACTTAAAGCGTTCGAAAGCGACCTTTTTAATATTATAAAAAATATCAAGTTTACCGCATATAAGTCCAAATTTCAAGAAGCTTTGCAAAAAGATTTAAAACAGATACTAACTAAAAATAAAATTATCCTTTTCGCAGATAAAACAAGAAACCTATACCAAACAAACCCAAGCAACTACAAGAAACTCTTAACTAACAACATAACTAAAACTTACAAAACTTCAAACGAAAACCTAATCGAACAAATAAATACCGAGTCACAAGAATTAATCACCGACAGAAAATACAAAACAAAAAAATACCAAGTTCTCAACCTCGGACGCCTTTATAACAGTAAAGGATCACAAGAAACAATTCCCCCTCAATGTTGAGTGCAGACTATTAAACCCAGACAAAAACGAGCTTGGGAGGATAAGCAAAAACATCTTAGAAAGAGCTGTGACGAAAATAAGATACGCGTCAAGATTGGTCCAGTGGAAAAACTCATTTGAAGTAATCGAATGGTTCAATAATGTACAAAATAAATCAAAAAAATGCTTTATAAACTTCGATATTGTGAATTTCTACCCCAGTATCACTGAAAATCATTTAGCTAACGCTATAAACTTTGCAAAAAAATACACCATAATAGAAGACAGGGACATAAAATTAATTAAGCACACCTGCAAAACAATTTTGACTTTTAACAAAAAAACCTGGATCAAAAAAGATAACAACAACCTATTCGACGTTCCCATGGGCTCCTTCTTCGGCGCCGAGTTATGCGATTTGATCGGGCTATATGCATTGAGCAAGCTTGAATCTCTTTATGATACTAAAGAGATCGGTTTGTATAGAGACGACGGCCTTGCAATTATCCAACCAAAAAACAACCAAGATTTAGAAAATAAAAAGAAAAAAACAATAAAAATATTCAGAGATATTGGTTTTAAAATAACGATAGACACCGGTGCAACTATATGCAACTTTTTAGATATAACATTGGACCTTTCAAATAACTTATTTAAACCGTACAAAAAAGAAAACACAGAAATTAGATACATTAATAGAAACTCTAACCATCCTAAAATTATTAAAAAGAACTTACCGGAAATGATAGAAAATAGACTGATTAAATTATCTAAAAACAAAAATATTTTTGATCAAAATGCATACACATACCAAAACGCTTTAGACAAATCAAATTTTAAACATAAACTGACTTATAAGGAACATTTTAACAAACAAAAAAAGAAAAGAAACAGAACAAGAAAAATAATTTATTTCAACCCACCATTTTGCGAATCAGTAAAAACAAACATAGGAAAAATGTTTTTTGAATTAATCAACAAGCATTTTAATCAGAACAACAGTCTAAACAAGTTAATAAATAAAAGCAACTGTAAGTTAGCGTATAGTTGCATGAGTAACATAAAAATGCTAATCCAAGGACACAACAAAAAAACTTTAATTAAGGCAGAAAAAACTGAAAATACCGACAAAGAAGAGTCACTATGTAATTGTAGAAACAAAAACTTATGCCCGCTAAAAAACAAATGCCTAACTAAGAATGTTATCTATAAAGCTACGGTCACGACGAAAAAAGAATTAAAGCAATACGTAGGAAGCACAGGAGGAACTTTCAAGAAAAGGTGGTATAACCACATAAGAGATATAAAAAATTTACAAGGAGAACGGAACCGAACTATCCAAATATATTTGGAAGCTAAAACGCAACAACACTAACTACAACATCAAATGGGAAATTTTACACCACATCGGACACATAAGGAAACTGCAGAGAATCTGCAGGACCTGCTCCTATGAAAAAATGGAAATAGCGAACGCTGACGGGGAAACATCATTAAATAAAAGGAACGAGTTAATATGTTCTTGTATACACTTTAAGAAGCTTTATTTCAAAACTTAAGAGCGTTTTGATAAAAAAAGATCTATTTTAATTTGTACAAGTACTTAAACCAATATATAATTACGTCATAATACAATAGCCAAACTTTTTTTTTAAACGAGTAAACTTAACTTAAAGATTTAGTTAAAGAGATGTTTTTCTTTGTTAGTTATCTAAAGATTTCACAAGGCCACTAAATGTTAGTAGAATTATTTTTTATTGTATATATTTTTTTTGTTTAAGTTTTAAGATTGTATAATTATTAAGTAACGTGCATTTTCCTAAATTTAGCCTAGCAACATTAAAATCATCATACGCTAGTAACTTTAAACTATAGTTTTAATCAGTTTTTTGTTATACATTTTTTCTTTTTAACTTCTTTTATTTCAAGTTTAGCCTAATGTCTTCCTACTTGTTATCACATAAATTTTTACAGATTTTAAACAACTGAAGATCTCGTTTTTTTAAACGAGTGAAACATTGTATTGTAATAAAATTTTAAAAATTTATCATTGAATCATTCTCCTTTTTAAGTCGAGAACTTTGATTGCAACCTTTAAAGCAAAAAGTACGCAATAAGTCCATACTGGCCAATCGAGAATGCTCAGCGTCTTTCTTACACCGTTTGCTACATATTCAAACCTCACTAGCTTATTTGGTCATTATGCAAGTGACACATAATTTTTTTTTGTACCACCGAAATATAAACATGCTTTTCTTCTACTTGATTCGTAGTGGCAACGTTGGAATGGTCACAACACAGTCCAGGGAATCACGAAATTCATTATTGGAAAGATTTCTATAGCTTAAATGGTACGCCTACTGTTAATCAATGATCATTGTACCTGTTTCTACTATATTTATTGGGATTTAAGACTTGGGATTTATATTTATTGGGATTTACAATAATAAACATTTTTACATTTTCAAAGTTGATAACAATGTCTGCTGCTCCTGCTATAATATCTTGGACTGGAGTGTTATGTCCCTTATGAAGACGAGTAGTAATTTCTGTAGGGAGGTTATACTGCAGTAGGGTGCTTATAAACACAACCTTTGAGTTTTTAGCTATTTTTTTTTATATTTGGCAAATATCACAAAAACACCATGTGCAAAATTCAAGATGATTTGAAGAAACTTTCACTTTGGCACCATTCAAATTTCTGAAAACCACCCCAATGCAAACTGCACGGAGACCTTAGAGTTATTGCTGGATTTTTTTTTATATGTGGCAATTATCACAAAAACACACTGTTCACAATCTAAGACGATTTAAAAAAGGTTTATAGAGGAACTGCTTGATTAAAGCGTCACTTTCGCACGGCGTTATATTTTCACGGATATACTTATGAACTGCCAAAATTTTAAACAATCAGTCAATTTTGAACTCAGCTTCACTTTTGCACGTTGCTAATTTTTATTTTCTCAAATAAATTTTAAATAATTTTTTTTGTCAACTTAAATAATACTTGCTTTTAAACGCAAGTTGTTTTGAATGAATAAAATGTGGTAGTTTTTTAATGATAATTTAATGTTAAGTTTTAATTTCCAGTTTTACGTAGAACAATATAATAATTTCATTTGTAATAACAATACACTAAAAAGGTAGCAAATACAACCCTTCAAATAACAAAAAAATTTCTTTCAAAAATAGCTCTGGCAGAATATTTCAACATATAATTTCTATAAAAACAAATGATCATTTATTTTAAACAACCTTATATTCCCTAAACAATTTAGTTTTCTCTCCAACTAAACATTCTGTTTTCAATTACTAGATTGCTAACACTCTTGGTTGGTGTATTTTTTAAGCAATATGTCTACTAATCTATCTATACAGAGTAAAAGCTTTTGACTCCGTCTCTCCATTTCAAAAAAAAAATATTGCGATACAAAATTTATAGCAGTCTGGTTAGTTAGTTTAAAGAGCTTCTAAATGATATAGCTTCAAAAGTTGATGTTAGCAGCAACATTAGCCTCTTCGCAGATGAAAAAAAAAAGTTTTACCAATCGAAAACAACTTTACAATATTCCTTAGATGTAATTTACGATTAGCTTAAGGAAATCAAATTAACCTAAAACCTTAGTAAATGTCAAGGTCTAAATATAAAAAACACTACTATCTTTACTTTTGTTTCTGATATAAACAATATCAACTTATCTTCAACTAAAGTGTTTAAAGATCTTTGATTTTTATTGCCAATAATTTTAACTGGAATCACCATATTAATTACGTTTACCAAATTGCACCAACTAAATCTTTTCAAGAATAAAAAAGCTTTCAGTCTCCGGGTATAAACAGCCTTAAATAAGTTTTTTCTCATTCAAACTCGTCCTAAGTTAAAATATAAAACACCAATATGTTCTACATTATAACAAGTAGTAGCTTCTACTTGTTTCAAAAGCTAGAACGAGAAAAAACTTCAAATACTTTAGCACTCAGAAGAAAAAAAAAACAAATCTCAGAAGAAATTAAGTAAGGTAGGAAGGGTAGTATAACAAGTAGTAGTTTACTACTTGTTTCTAGAAGTACAATGAAGGAGTCAAAGATAAGTTAAGTGGAAATTACATCAAAGGAGTCAATAAGTTTTAAGTGGAAAATTACAGAAAGGACTTTTGCGCGTGACGTAGTAAGTAGAGAAGAGAGTAGAAAAAATAAATAAGTTTTTCTTAGTGTGCTAAAAGGATGTTTGGGTTGTTGTGCGGGTTGTTGTTGACGGATCGGGCAAAGGGAATAGAATTGCTGCAAAGGATAGTAGAATCGCTCGAGTTTTGTAAATCGTAACCAGCGTACAGTCACTAAGCTTAAGAAAACCTCGAGTCAGTTGTGGTAGAACTTCATCACGTTACTTTATCACATTGTCGTGTTTTGTTTTTAAATGTATATAAAATCACCATTCACTTAAAGTTGTTTTCTAAACACTAGATTATTAGTAAGCTCAATACATTAAAGTTATCGATCGTTCCTTTAGAACAGGGGTCGGCAGGTAGTTGGTCGTTGCGGGCCAAATTTCAAGTCTCCAAAGTCTTTGCGGGCCGCAGTTTTGGTTTTAGTGACATTTGAATAATCTTTTGGTTTTAGTTTTAGTCACACTAGAGAAAAATTTTTACTTTTATTCACCTTATTATCTTAAATGACTTTTAGCTATACATAAAATGCCTATTTAAAATAATATATATTAAAATAGAATTTACATGACTAAAATACTTAAGTATTAATAAACTATTTACTTTCATAAGCACGTAATAAGTTAAACTTTATACTTTTGTAATTTTACTTACAACCTACCTCTCTATAAAAACCAAACTTGAAATACAATTTATGGGTTACATTTATACATTTATTATATTATCAACCCTTATTTCATATTTCTAAAAATATTTACTTCAAAAAAAGTTTTTTCGGGTTAAATAGTTTACATTCATAAAAAAGTTTAGTAATTAGTTAATTCAATAAAATTAATACCTGTTTGTATTCCAGAAAACTAGAACAAATTCATTAACATAATTAATTCTTGAATACTTTAATAAAGTATATTATTAGTAATTAGTCTTTTACATGGTTGCCTCTTAAAAAGCAAAAATGTCTGAGTTGTATCAAACCAGCCTAAGTTTATTAAAAGTTGAAAAAGCTAATAAATAGGTGTTAATCAAGCTTAAATACCTAATTAAAATATCATCATTATCAAAAAGTACACTAAGTGTAAGAAAATAAGAAAAAATTACAATTAGTAAACTACACTACAGTCATAAAAACTATTCTGAAAACTAAAAGATTTCTTTAAAGTGTTTGAAATAAAAGTTTCACATATACCTGAGTTTTCAAGCTTTTAAATAGCCTATTTGTGTAGCAACCCAGTTAAAACAAAGTTCACAACATAAAGAAATAACAAAGTACATAAATTACATGCCAAAAAAATATAAGTCAGCTGGTATGGAAAATTAAGTTTCTTAAACAAATTTAACAAAAGTATAAAACTTTATCGAGTTATTAGCGAGGTAGAAAAACTTATTTTTTATAAAGCATTATAGCAATTCTTTATCTGCATCAAGAATATTGCATTTAAAAATAGTTGTTGTAATATTTTATGACGAGCTACAAAAATAAAAAAACGTTAGTAATGATATACTGCCAGAAACGATAAAAAAACGAATCACCAAAGTTAGTTCAAACAAAGCACATGATTATCTTCAGTAACTACAGAATGATCAGAAAAAAACTGTTAAGGCAAGTTATAAAGTAGTAAAATGTATTACTTAAAATGAGATACCGTTTATAATTGAACACTTTTTAAAGAATTTATGTAGGCGGTAATAAAATTTTTTTATTTATTTCTTCAGTGGCTACAAGAAGTCGTGTTTAGGAAATGCATTAAGGTTATAAAGTCGAATAAATCAAATCAGGATTTTAATCAATCTGTAAACATGAGAACACTCATAGAAAAACTATTGCTGATCTGAGAATTTTTATTAGACATGTTTTTACTAACTTTGAAATTTTAGTAGAACTTTTTGGTTTAGTTCCAACGCGAAGCACAACAATTGGTGAAATTCTTCAAGTAAAGGTGCAATGCACCAATAAAAACTTTTTGGAAGTACAATTCCTTCTTTTATTTTTAGTATAAAGTTTAAAAAAAGTCTTTTAAAATGCATCAATATCAAAAATTACTGTTAAGCTACTTTAATGTATTTTTAATAAAAAATGTTTCTTTTGTTAAAGTTTTTGTGTCAAATCGAAATTTCATTACTTTTCTTGTAAAAGTTGTTTTAGATTCCAAGTTTTCTAAAAATTTCTTAAATTCAAGTTTTGTTTAAGTGTTTTTAAGCACAAATTTTCAAATTCAAAGCTTTTTCGGTATTCAAGTTTTTTGGCAACACTGATTGTTCAAACTTAAATGTACCGATAATATAGATAATACTTTGAATTATATCAGCTGCAAGACTTAAAATTTGACATATATTATAACTCAAACTAGCACTGTGGATTGAGTAAAGCATACATCATGAGCTTAATTTGCCATTCTTTCAAGCAAAAAAGCCAGCCTGAATCAACAAAAACATTCCTGATATCTTTGTATACAGAAAGCAATTCTAGCCAAAAACTAGTAAAATGACTTAGTTGGCTTGAGATTTGAAGTCTTCAAATAGTCTGAGTGTGTGTCAATGTTTAGTTGTTTATTTGCTTGAATTTGAAAAATTTTAATAACAATGTAAAAACTTATTAAATTTACCATCCCTAAATCTAGTTTATATTAAATAGGTCCAAAAAACAGCAATTGCGTGTATTGATATGCAAGGCATAAAAATTAACTAGTTAGTTTAACTAAAATAGTTTGACAAAAACAATGTTTTAAAAATGAAAATATACACCAGACAAAAACTATTTTTATGTCTTATATATTGTTTTAAATGTGTCAGTAAAATTTAGATATTACATATAGAAACAACAATGTTAGAAAATTATGCACAATCTAAACTTAAACTAACTAAAGTATTAAATGGTGGTTAAAAATATAAGCATCTTTTTAAGTTTTTGTGCATAGAAATTAATTTAAAGTGCAAGGAAAACTTCTAAAAATGATAATGTGTCGAAACAAAAATCAAATAAACCTCATTTCTTATTACTATTTTATTTTTAATGTTTTTACACTAAAATATAACATTAACAAATAAAAAATCTATAAAAGAAACTTTGATATAGATAATACTGAAAATGAATACCTGAGCTATAAAGAAATGACATTTTAGATAATAACTGTGCATTACTTTTGTACAAAAATTAAAACATTTGCATTTAGTTTGTTAAATAAATAGGTATTATGTAACTAACTAATTGAATTAAGCACTCTTTACACTCCTTTTTCAGATATTTACTTGCAGTTGTAAAAAAGAAGTTATCATGAAACTGAGAAAAATATCCTGTTAGAATGCTAATCTGTCTTTTTCACATTTTTAAACTAAAGCAGTAACTTCTTTTAATCATTTTAAAATGTTGTACAGAGACTTAAAACCAAACTAATCAAATTAAATCGAATTATCGAAAAAAAAATTAACTTGAAATATGTTTTTGCTCAGCGGGCCACATTTACGTGCTCGCGGGCCACAAAAATTTCTTTCGCGGGCCGCATTCCATTCAAAAAAATAACGTGCTCGCGGGCCGCAGATTTACCCTACGCGGGCCGCATTTGGCCCGCGGGCCGCAGTTTGCCGACCCCTGCTTTAGAACGTTTTTATAATATTATTTATATATATAATTCAACTAAGATTTCATGTTGTCCAAACGCTTATCGATGGACGACATAAAACGCATGACGCGGTCACAAACTAAGGCGAAAAGCCAGAATAAGCAATTACCTAACCTAACTACGACCGAGCCATCGGTCAGTGGTTATAACATAATTATTAACAAAAGATATTAACCATATAGAATCTGTTCAAAGAAAATATACCATATTAGTCTTCAACCGCTGCAATATTTAAATAATGAGGCTTGGCAGAATTCTTTTTTTATCGGTCAGTTGAAATATGGAACAAGCTTCCAAATGAATTAGTTTCTTGCAAAAATTTTAAAGAATTTTTATTAAAGTTTAAAAAGTTTTATCTAAACTATAATTGCATAATTTATAAGTAATTTTTATCAACTGTTGATTTAATTTTAAGATTTAGCTTAGTTTATAGTTTAACTTTATTAGCAGCACCTTAACTCTATTAATGATGAGTCATTTTTAATGTATTTAATGATTATTCATCTGCCCAGTCTATTGTTAAGGGCATAGGGGGGTCCACCTTGATTTTTACAAGTTGATCTTATTTAATAGAGTTTTATCTGAGCTATCAGACATTTTTAACCGCTTGAAAAAACTCAAAGTATTTTCTTAAATATGAGCGGTCAAAGTCGGTGACCTCAATAGGTTCCTAATGGAAGGCGCAAACTAAAAACGCAAAAAATGACCATTTCACTAAAAATCTATCTCCTTCTTCATTTTTTAAGCAATCTTCTTCAAATTTTTTATAAAAGTGTATTTTTAAATTTTAAAAATATTGAATGCATGAATTTTTTTTATTTTGAATAACAAAAATTTTATTTAAAAAAACCACCTATTTTTTTGTTTTTTTTATCTAAAAATTTTATTTTTTGATATTTCTAAAATTCCAACATTTAAAGTCTTTTAAACTATAAAATAAACGTTTTCTGAAAATTTGAGGTCTCTATCTCAAAAAATGAAGGAGAAGACAGGTTTTTAATGATTGTTAAAATTTCCGAGAAAATTGACCTCGAAAAACTTGTGGTCCATACGTTAGTATCGGAAACTTTTTATAAAAATTGCAATATCTCAAAAGTTAATAAGTAGTTTTTAATTCTATAAATACTGGCTTGTAGTTTGTACTTTAAGCTTTCTCATAAGATCCAATGTTATTTTTAGTAAAAAAAAAAGTCAATTTACTTACACTAAAAGAATTTTTTTATCCTAGTTTCTAAATAAATTAAATTTTTTGTCCCTGGTATGAATCTTGTTTTTTTAGAAATGTTATTATTTATTAAAAAACTACAACGTTAATTCTAAGAATATTGAAAAACTAGCTGCAAGGCTTAAAAATTTTTAAAAAGCACTTAAAAATAAATAAAATTAACTATTTTGAACAAAATTTTGAAACTGGATTAACTATATCTCATTAATTATCTAGATAAAAAAAATTTCTCTAAAACTTTTTTTTTAATCTTAAAATTTTCCTGAAATCTTTAGAAAAAATCAAAACTGCCCTGAGTTTCCCTGAGTTGAAAAAAGAATCACAACTCCCTGAGTTTCCCTGAGATTTTTTATAACTTGAAAATTCCCTGAATGTGTGGCAACCTTGAAAAGAGTCGCCGTGCAAAAATGTCTCTTCGTGCTAAAGTGATGACCGTGCAAAAGTGACGCCGTGCAAAAGTTTTCCCTCGTGCAAACGTGACACTTACCCATTTAATTGCGTAACTAAACCAATTTATATATAAATGGTAATGTTTTTTATAACAGTTCGAAGAAAACAAGAATTGGTAAACAAATATTTAACTTTTAACCGAAACTAGTAATAGCTATTAATTAGTTTACTTATATTTATAGTTTAAATTATAAAACACACACACACATAATATACTTTTACTTATTTTCTATTTTTGGAGTACTTACTTTTTCAGAACTTCATGGAACTGTGTTATAAGTTTAAAATAGAAAAACTTACGTCAGTTCTACAAGTCAAATACTTTGCAAGTGGCTATTATAACTGTTTTATAAATAAAAACTATCTTATAATCAAAAATTTAATCGATGAAACAAACTATTTTCTATTTCTAAAGTTGCCAACTTTGCAATATTTTATGGAGGGATTTTGAAATAAGATTTTATAAAACTAACAGAAAATATGGAGTTTTGAGAATTCTAAAACCACTTGGTTGATCAGGAAAAACATCTTCTAGAAAGTAGTATACATGACCACAGCCTATGCCTATAAATGAAATCGAATTTTGAATTTATGAATTAAGTTGTTTTAAAAAAGAAAAAAACTAATTATAAAATGTTTTATAATACCTTAAACTTAAGCTATAAATCAAAACTACAAACACAATTCTGTTGCATTTGTTTTAATAAGCTTTAAAAGATGCCAAAAATTTTTTAATACTTTTTAGTTATAAATTTCTGAATTAAAGAGAATTTTTGATCAACTATTTAAGCATCTAGTATCGTTTTACCTACCTACAGCATCAACAAGTATTGGATTACCAAGCACAAGTGAAAAACCAATTAAAACCCAAGGAAGGTAAGGTGCCTGTGTAGTAATATATGTAATAGTTTTTTTCCAATAAAATAGTTCAAATAAACAAGTAAATATTATTATTGAGCAAATCGAGTTTTTTTAAATCAAATACTTTGAAAATCTATTTAGAATAGTGAAACTTACTCTAAACACCATTACTCCGAAGAAGCTGAGTCTGACATTAGGATTTCTTCTCGACCAAATATAAACCAGCATAAGTGTGAAAGCTTGGCCGAGAAATACCATATTTGCAAACAAACCGACAAACTAGATAATTCATACAATGAGTAAGGACACTTAGCTTATTATATTAACTTTTAAGTATAAGAAAGAAAAAAACAGATATAACTGTTAAAATCAACTGTACATCTCTGGTATCTCTAGTAAAACCAAAACACATTTTGTATATCTTAATTAAACATTTGAATTTACCAACAGCTTTAGTAGAAAGTTATACCAAGTGTAAAATTACAAAATTTTGTTACAATGAAATTACTTTAAAAAACATTGAATACAAAAAAAACTTACAGACATAAGAAGACTTCCAAAAAGAAACATAAAAATAAAATCAGAAGTTCTTCCTCTAAAAGATCCTTCTTCTAACATGCGTGAATATCTATACCTGTTGTATGAACCATTTACTAAATACAATAAAGAAAAACATATAAATTTTCAAGGCTTGAAATAACTACCAAAACATTTTACAAAATTACTAATCGAAATCAATTATACAAGTGTAACATTAATTTTTAAAAATAATTAAATTATTTTAGAGCGTAGCTAATTTCAAAAAATAAGTTACAATCTGACTTAGAGGATTTATATAAGGTTGTGCAAACTCAGTATAAATTAAGATGTAAATACAAAAAACAACAAAATCACAATGTTAACATTTACTTCAACTTTTTATCTTAGTTTTAATTTCGTTTTAATACAGTAGTATCTGTTTTATTAATATGCTTATATAAAATTAAAAGTAGTGTATGTTTTATGAAATATATACTTTGCTCTATTTTTTTAAAGTATAGAGCATTATAAGTATATACCAACTTTGTAATAAATTTATCATATTTAATTTGATATAAAGATAATTAAAAGTGTGTAAGTTATAAATGTTATACATTATTTTTTAATCTTAAAAGTAGAAGTTAATAAAAGTAACTAAAAATATTGATTCTAGAATTTAAAAAATTAAGAAGTAAAAACCTTTTTAAGATGATAAACGGTATAAAAAAATCAATTGAAAATGTAGTTTATTCAAAATAAGATTTGACAGCTTCTATTTATGAGTTTAAAATATTATACAAAGTTGATTTAAGTACTCAAGTTATTTGTTACTAAACAATATTTTTATATTATAAGTATAAAAACTCACTCACAAGAAAATTAAGTTAAAGAGAAAACTAAATCCTACAGTTCCAAAATACAAAAAGTTAGTTACAAGTCTCCAAAGCTGAAATTTGTTGAATATAAGATCAGGATTAAAGTATAACTGATATGGAGTAAGGATATCCAGTTGCTACAAAAAAAAAACATTAACAGAAAGCATTTCTTAAACATAAAAATAGCCTGAATAACTAAAAACTTGCCTGGATTTATCTGTTAATATAATTTAAAAAAAAAAGTTTTAAATTGTTATTGGCAAAAACCTGAAAAATACATAAAATTTACCTTTAATACTATAATATGAAAAAAAAAACATTTTTTAGATATAAT
This sequence comes from Thalia democratica, assembly GCF_965202585.1. NCBI lineage: Eukaryota > Metazoa > Chordata > Thaliacea > Salpida > Salpidae > Thalia > Thalia democratica. Next base: position 16,261 of record NW_028139822.1, on the reverse strand, counting down.
AAATTCTAAGTTAAATTTTTATTTTCTAACTCTAACTTATAAAACTACACTGACCTTTAAAAGATTATTATGAGTTTTAAAAAGAGATTAAATCAGTTATTGACTTTTTTAATCACCTTGTACGATTTTATTTCGAAAAAATGAAATGACTACTGCACTGATAATTGTTTTAAATACAGTATTCTCACTATGGTAATGTCATTTTGATAGTTTTTTTTTTAACTTTTTGAAAACAGTAAAAATGAATGTATACAAACAGTCAGAGATAATGTAAGAAATCATAAGACTTACAATACTAAATAAACAAAGTACTATGTGAACTAAATAAAATTATGTTTAAGTAAACTTCTAAAAAATACTTTGTTGACATAGTTCAAGTTTGTTTAAGTAAATTGAAAACGTTTTTATTTCTATTAGTTAACAGAGATAATAATCTGTATAGTTCAATAACAAGCTGGATTAATAACTTTCAGTAAATAGTTGAAAATATTTTTCTAGCATTCAGGAGTAGGTTTAAAACTCGGAGTTTTTTAGCTAATCAAAACAAAGATATTTTCATTTTTCAGACTTAATTTTTACTGTTTTAAGTTTGTTTACTATCACTCTATTGTTAAATCAACCAAGGCAACTTATACTACAAGTTATTGCACTAAAAATTATATTATATAACAAATTAGATTTAATTATTTGTCACATATTTAGTTATTAATCTAAAAAAGGAAAAAAAAACCTTAACTGCATATTAAGGGCACCATGATTTTTACAAGTTGATCTTATTTTAGAGTTTTATCTGAGCTATCAGACATTTTTAACCACTTGAAAAAATTCAAAGTAATTTTTGAGATATGAGCGATCGAAGTCGGTGACCTCAATAGGTTTCTAATGGAAAGCACAAACTAAAAACGAAAAAAAGGCCATCTCACTAAAATCTATCTCCTCGTTCATTTTTAAAGCAATCTTCTTCAAATTTTCACAGAAAGTCTATTATTAAAATTTTTTAAAAATGAATGCAGAACTTTTTTTAATAAATCACATTTTTTTATCTGTTTAAATTGCAACATTCAAAGTCCTTAAAGCTATAAATTAAAGGTATCCTGAAATTTTGAGGTCTCTTGCTCAAAAAATGAAAGAGAAGATAGACTTTTAGTATTTTTTAAATTTCGGAGAAAATTGACCCTGAAAAATTTGCGGTCCATACATTTGTAAAAATATCACAAAAGTTATTTAAGATTTTTTTATTCTATAAAAACTGGCTTGTAGTTTGTACTTAAAGCTTTAAAACAAGATCCAATGTTATTTTTAGTAAAAAAATGTTGGACCTCCCTATGCCTTTAAGTAGTAGAATTAAATAGTTTAATTTATAGTTTTATACCATTTTTTTGAAATGCTTTAATTAATGTTGTAAACTTGACTGTCTGCAATAGTACTTTATTTCTATTTAATAAAAGATTTAAGAGCTTATTTTATTTTTTATATAAATTTTATGATTTTTCTTGTATTTTTATAAACCTATGTTTTAAAAAGTTTGCTTAAAGCTTGCTTTATTTTTTATTGCTTTTGTGAGGGGTAGGTATTAAATCAATTTATACGTTAAAAATTGATTTTATTTTGTATTTATTACAAAATAAATATATATAAAACGCATAAACGGATCGACCTTCTATTTCATATGATGATTTATATTGATTATTAAGTATTTTTTATAGACGCCATAGTATATCAAAAGCAGTTGAAATATTATAATTTCATAACAACATGAAATATGCAAATTTTGTCTGTAAAATGGTACTTTTTTCTAATATCAAATGCAAATTCTTCTGCTGTTTTTATTTTTAGTTCCTTTTATTTTGAACGTCAAATGTATGGAGTCAGTGAACAAAAAAGATGTTTTCAGAATAAAACAATAAATCATAATAGAGCTTTACACTGAAGGAACCTCTACGGATATATTCAAAACAAAAGTTATTTGCTTGTGATCATTGTGTAAGCCTGAAACAATCAGCTCTTTACAAGACCTTTTCAAAGCATTTCAAAAGCTGTATGAAGATCTCAGCATTGGAATAATGAACGCTTTGGATGACACTGTGGTACATTACCCACATATTAAGGTGTAAAGCAAACTTCTGAGTTGTATTGTAAAACTCTTAACAAGATGTGTCTCCATGCCGCCCAAGTTTTTCATTGTCAAACAGGTAGAGATTTTGGATTCATAAAGTTTTGTTTGTCAAATCCACCACGTGCTACTAAGCTTAACTTATAAACTAATGTAAAATGGCAGGGCTTAAAACCAATATTCTAGAATCTGAAAGTTATTTTGCTGGATTTGGAAAGCAAGCAGCAGTGGTATAGTTTAGGAATCAACGCTTCACAGCAAAAGGAAAAAAAACTGAATGTAAATTACTTACATCTGATTCTTTTCAAACTAAACATGAAAACTTTTTTTATAAAGTTGTAAAATTTCTGAATGAGATGGAGCAAAGGTGGGTAGCAGAACAAAAAAAATTAAAGCTCAAACAGATAAAAGAAAAAAAAAGAAGAAAAGGGATCAGTACGTGCAGAAACATCTCAAACTGTTTAAAAGTCGGGATAGGCCTGTAGTGAGCATGGAAGAGCTGTGTACTATTTTTTAATCTCATCTTTATCAAAATGAAGGTAATGGTCGTAATGAGTTAATTTACTTTAGAGAGTCACACTAATCTGAAGTGTTATACAATCCAGAACTATTTGAAGTAAATGGTAATTACTACAAGAAAATATTTTTAAACTTATGTGCTCTTGTTGCAGAAGATGATAAGTGCTCTCTGTGTTCTTTACCAACAAACACCAATGCATGATCAATTGTAGGGGATTCTTCCCCCAATATTTAAAAAAAATGAAGATAATGTGACAGGGCATTATTGTGTCACATTAATTAGTGAAGGTAAAAATGATGATGGGACTTACAAGATGGACAACTTCATGATAGTTCAAGATGAAAATAATTCGAAGTGGAAACACTCACCTAAACGTGATTTGCTGAACTTGCACATAGATTTTATTCTAGATTGTAAAATTAATGGAGAATAGAATGATTCTTATAAAAGATCTATAACTTTTTCACTGAAATCATATCCAAATAGATTTTTAGTAGAAATGATGTCGTTAACATAAAGTTAAAGGACATTATTTTTGTATCTTTATGGGTATTATGTTTACCTAATTATTTCAAACAGATAGTCCATTAAATTTTATCAATCATGTGACTGTTAGATTTTATACTATCATTTTTAAAAGTGTTAGTCGTTTTGCAGTAATCTTAAGTGTTAATACTAAATGATACAGTACAATGTTCATTTTATTTTGCAATGTTCTTTATTTTGCAATTATTAACTTAATGTTTAATGCCATACAACATTATCTTGCCTAAAGTAAATTTAACTTTTGAATATTTTGTTTATTTGTTATAATGCAAATTGAATACTCATTTAAGGTTTTTTTTAAACACTTATAGCTAAATGAATTATGACATCAAATATCCTGCTAATAAACATACCACATCTCCTAAATTCTAAACGTAAGTGAGTATACCTACAAAGTTTTATTATGGAATAATTTTTTTTAATTAGATTAAACAACAAGCTATGCTTTTTAATTTTCCAATATTTTACAGACAAAATTTGCATATTTTGTGTTATTATGACGTCAAAATACATTAAAAGCAGTTAAAATGTCTTTAAATATATGTCTTTAGGTATAAGCTTTCATTAAAGATATAAATTAAAAGTCTAGGACAAAAAAAAGTGATTTTATTACTATTTAAGTCAAAAAATATATTATTTTTAAGCAGCATTTTTTTTTTTGCTCAACTCTTCTTAATGAAGCCAAAACACAATAAAATCATATGTCGAAATGTGAATTTTACAACATGACCAAAAAATGTGCTGCAGTTCCTACCCCTACTAAAATTAATTAAGGCTAAAAATTAAAAACTACAATAGGTTCTAAATCAGTCATGTAAAATAAAAATAAATAAACTTTTTATACAACTCTTATTTGTGGTATTTACTTGAAGAAGGATAAATTTTATATAAATAAAGGCTTTAAAAACTGATGGAAAATATTATTTTTCTCTTAAAACATTCAAAAACTTTATAGAACTTTTCAGAAAGAAACAACTAAATTATACTAAATCCTAATTAAAACTTAATTTAAATTAGTGCTTCATGGTGAATGTTACTTAAAAAAAAAACTCACCACTGTTAAGGTTGTAAGGACACAAGCACTCACATATGATCTTGTTACCAATGGGATTTGCATAAATTCCTGCTGTAATGCCATTTCTGATCATTAGAATTAAAAATCTGATCAACAAAATATTATTAACTATTACTTTAAAGTATCTAATGAATACAATTGTAAGAAAAAAGGTAAAACATAACAAATTTACATAATAAAACATTTGCACAGTACTTTTTTTATTTAACTGACATATGTTTCTTTGAGTAAAACAAGTTAAGGCATAAGGGAGGTATGAACTTTTATTTGGTCGAAAATAAGATGTGGACTTATATTTTAGAAAATGTCGTATTCTTTCAGATGCTGTTTTCGGATAAAAAAATTCTCATGTACTTTTTTGTTTATAAGCGGTTGTATGAAGGAGTTTTAAAGACATATGTTTAGAAGAAATCAAAACAGACAGTATCATAAAAATACATAAAAAAACATTGAACATAGAATAAATATATACTAGAATTCAAAACTTATCTGAAATTTAAAAACTGTCATAAACTAGCTAACATGATGTCATAGTCACCAATTATTAATTTCCTCTAAATTTCTATATTAACAAAAAAAAATTGTCTAAAATAAACTTCTACGCTTTATATTCTAAAAAAATGTATTAAATTGAAAGTTAAAAAAAAAATCCTACGTTTTTTTTAACAAAATTATAATGCAACAACTCAATTTTTTTTTGAAATTTCAGATAAGTCAAACCTTTATGTTTTTTTTTTTTTTGTGCTGTCTCCATTAAGCAAATGCTGTTTTTTACTAGGCTAGCTCTTTTTCTGAGAAGATGTAGTAAAACCTGGTAGATGAGATGTGCAAAAGTTGTGGATCTGAGAGCTCCATGAAAAATCCTTGATGAGAACTACCAACACAGAGGTTCAACTGACAGGATAAATGATTTATAACTATCAGATGAATCAAAGTATCTAAATTCTACCTCGTTTGATTTAGCACTCACATCAACAACTTGTGAAGCAAACTACTTTGGACAATAAGGCAAGACAACAAACTGATTAATGGAGAAGGAGATAATCTAACAAGAACAAACCCTAGGAACTGACCCCATATCTCCTGTAGGGCCTGCAGCACTACTTAAAATCCAAAGAAAGTATGACTAACTTAAAAACTTTTCCAATGCCTTATTCTTTTGGAAAACTAAGTTTGTATTCCTTCTCTCTTGAGCATGTTCCTTAAATTTTCTTCTTCTATTGCCATGCTGCTTGAACACACTGTTAGCCTCACTACTAACAATACACAGAGACTTAACAAGTAAAAGCTCAGCTTTCCGATCCTCATACTCAATTGTACACAACATAAAAGCTGTCTCTACCAGCTTCTGTCCATGGAACTTATTTTTTGGAATTTTGTTCCATAGGGTTGCACTGAATGACTCTAGGTCATTAGTTGTGAGTCCTGCTAATAGCTTATTGAGTATAGGATGCGATGTGTAACACTTGTATAGAGGTAGCAGCAGTTCTTCAAAGTAAGCATCTATTCTAGATGGTGATCTTTTAATACAACCTAAAAAGCTATCTTGTGCTTACACCAAGTCTAGGTGGGCAAAAATGATGCGGCCTCTCAAGGTCATTAATTTTGAGATTTTGGTACAATGGTGCCATTAAATTTTGTTTAAGTTCTTCTGCTGCTTCATCTTGCTCACCTACTCAAGATACCTACTTTTGCATGATTATAATTAATAACTAATTAGTCTCTATTAAACATCTCTATTAGGCTGATCTCTATTAAACAAGTTTATATTTATATCACCACCAATTATATAATATTTATTCTTTTCATTTAATAGGGCTAAAACTTTAAGGAAATTTTCTTTAAAAGTATTAAATGCAGTGCTTGGATGTCTATATACATTATCGACTACAAAAGATTTATTGTTTTCAAGTTTAAAAGAGATTCACAAATCATCTACATCACACTGCTCAAAAGACAAACCTTCTACAACCTCATAAGAGTGGCAAGCTCTAACAAAAAATGCAACACAACCAGATTGATTACTATTAGAAAATTTATTTACATAATCATATCCATACAACTTACCTACAAAAGGTCTCAGATTTGTTAGCCATGTTTCATACACACAAATCACATCAGGCAACCCTTCAGTTGCACTCAAAAATTCCTCAATTTTTTAAAGATTTGCATTCAAGCTTCTTATATTCATAAAAACAATACTAATACAATTTTTCATGTTAAATTTCACACTATACAGATCTAAGTAACTCTCATTCTTAATTTCAGAAATACAAGGTTTAACAGATTCATAAAAACAAACATAATCAAACTGTTAACATTCTGAAAGGGAAAAACAGACTCCTTACATATATCACAATAAAACTAGTAATCACTTTGTTTGTATTGGCTAAGTTTCATTTTATTTTCAAAAGCGCACTCAAAATGACAATTTTAGAAGCAGGTTAAATACTTTTTTAAGTTTTTACAAAACAACTTACATTTAAAACATACAGACATTTCTAGCTCACAGGTTTCACAAAAAAAAAGGAAATCATTTTTGCACATTTCTGCAAACTTTTTAATTGATACTTTCGAGCATTTAAGATGTATCCATTTAAAGCAGCCTTCATAAAACAAACAATCATCTAAATTAGAGAATTTTTTTAAATAAGATTTGCAGAAATCATAACTCCCAACATTAATTAGTCCTAGGTTATTTACACAGTCTATACAATAAAAAGGATCTTCATTATTAACATGAAAATTAAACTCATATTCAGATATTCCACAACAACTCAAATGGAACCATCTTTCACAACCATCACAACAAACAGAATCAGCCCTTGGAGGCATAAAATCCTCCTGACATACACCACAAACAGATTCTAAACTAACTAAACTATCTAACTTTTATTTACTAAGTTAAGCTGTTTAGTGTTAGGATTGATTTTATTTTAAGTAGTTTAAACAAAATCAATCAATTATTAGTGTTAGATTTTATTGATTATAACTAAAACATTTACAAATCTACATAACAGTTTAACATTTTTTTGCTCTAATTTTCATTTACCTACAAACACATATACTAGAAATTTAAAGACACTATTTTAAAATACATGGTGCTCTTACAGTTTTATGACTATACTTAATATTTTATGTATACTGTCATTACTAACTCTCCCCTCTTATTCAAATTTGAGATTTTTGTTGCATTTTTTGTGGTTGCTCTTGTAGAGAGGGCAACAAGAAATAGTGAATGTACATGATCATAAAAACCAAAATCTAAGGGAGGAGACGGTGTGGAGCCCATGGTAGACTATGGTTTATATGGTCAATACTGGCAGTAATGGGTTAAAAAAGGGTTCTAAACATTTTTAAACTTTAAAAAAAAAAAATTTATATATAATTGCTTTTTAAGTTTTTTGTTTTTATTTTTTCATTATTGTTTTAAAGTTAGTTCAAAGTATTAGTTTCAAGTAAATTGTGTGGTCATCTCAATGACCAAAAGGTTTTTCTCCACACCAATCCATTGACCTTAGTTGTGAGCGTTCACATTTTTCTTTCTTTCTGTGGTAGAAAAACATCAGAGTTCCTTTTCCTTCTACAAATATAAAAAATTTTTGACAATCAATCAAGCAAGTTGTCATCACCTGTAATTTTACCTGCCCCTTTGAAACTAAGATTAAACTAAATAAAAAATATAATAAGTAAAAATAACTATATATATATAACTGAAAAAAATCCCTTAGTGACACATTATTTGGCTAGATCAGATGAAAACTTAAATTTAAATTCACGTCCAATTAGAAAACTTTTATCAATTCTAGATCAATCTTAGACCAGGTACAAGTTTTTCTATAAATAAAACTTTGGTGAGACCCAAATATCAGAAGGTAATGTCAATTAGATGTTTACTCATTACTTATATGTTATACTTCAAAACTGATATGTGTAATACAATAATTTAAGAAAATCCCTAAAACATAATTAAAACGCGTTAGCTGCATATCAAAGGCGATTCTGATCAGCTAACACTTTGTTATTTTTATTTTAACTTTAATATAATAGAATTTTTTTTCGGGTATGATGGATTCAGGTTAAGGTTATAGGTTTAAAATTTTGGGTAAGATTGGTTAGGGATAAGGGTAGCGATATTTTTAAAATAATGCTGAACCATCACTTAACCTCATTTCGTAAAAGTTATGAACTTAAAAGCTTTCAAAACCTTACAAATTCAGCCGACCAAATTGAGACTCATAGTTAATGGCTTTAAATCAAAGGTGCTTATAATTAGCTTAATTTTGTTTTTAGTACAAAATTTATTTTTCGAGTTTATAATTTATATATTTTGGTAAGACAGTTTACGGACAACAGTATAAATTAACATTTTTGAGTAACATAGGTTAGGGATAAGGGTTTAGTTTTAGATGTTCTTTTTATAACGCTGAATCATCATTTTACATCATTTGCATAATGTTATGAATAAAAAATTTCCAAAACCTAACAACTGCAGCCGACCTTAGTTTATGGGTATGCTGATCAACTTGTTTGTATAATAAAAATAAATCATAATGATGTTCTTATTTTATGATATACTATTCATTTGAGGAATGTATATTAAAAATAAAAAAATATTATGACTGTATCCTGGCCTGGACTTATTTAAGGAAATAATAGTTTTCTTTTAATGTAATTTTTTTAAATTTAATTGAGTATCATTTCTTTTTACATTATTTTTAAGATTTATACATTATAGACTGGATTCATTGAAAATATACAACTAACTTACACATAACAAATGTACCCTTATAGACTTTTTCTTTAAAAGTACATTAAACAAACACACAGCAACACCAATGTTATTTTTTAAACTTGTTATTTTAAACTGATTTTATAAATTAAATATAATACTTAAAGGAAAGTGTAGTTCAAATGAATGTTTAAAAGTAATAACAACAATTTTTTTATGTTAAACAAACTTTTACACCATTTTTATCTCTTTGTTACTGAAAACCATTAACAAATTTATAAACTTTTAGTAAAAATGAATGTAGTAAAATTTAATACGGTCTTTTTATTATTCTTTTATTTATTTTAACTTTTAAAGATAAGTAATATTTTTGTAAACTCAAACTAGTTATACGGCTATATACACACATACACCTTTCTTTTGAAAACGCTCTTTATATCAAACCCAAAAGTGTGAATTGAGTATTCAGCATCAGTGGTAACTGCATTCTAAAAAAATCATGTTCTATTAATTATTAAAATAAATAATTTTAATACGTTACATGTCACTCAAAATATGAAAAATAAAAAAATTCTTAGACATTATATAAAAACTCTTCATAAGTACTTTTTATTTATATTCTTTTACAATTATATCAATTTATCAAATTAATTTATGTAGTCTATTCTATATATACTAAATTTAACTTTAGTAAATGATTATTTGAATGATAAATAAATGATTTTAAGAAATTTTCTTTTTACTTATTCTTAAAGCTTTTAAGTAAGCTAAAATTCCGCATATATTTGAATTCAGACATTCGTGTTTTTGATTGCTCATTTGCTATAAACACGTTTTCGTCAAAATATTGGAGTTTACAATTCTTAACAATTTATACAAAAAGCATCTCAAACGATTCGTCCAAATTTTTTTTTTCTTTTTTATTTTTTCTATATATCACAAAGATATTTCATAAAAGTTAAATAGAGCTTGTATTTCTTTTAAAATTTAAACAAAATATCTTAAACGCTTGGTATTGCTTTGTAGATAAGACTTTTTTGTTTATATTTGACACAAACATCGAAAAAATAATTTTGTTATGACCTTAAAATTTAATTTTTTTTTTTAGTTTTTTCCATATAAAACAAACGATTTTGTTAAACACTTAATGAAGCTTACAATTCCTATCAACTTAGACAAAAAACATGTCAAACGATTAGTCTTGATTTAAATATATTGACTTTTTGTTTAGATTAAACAAAAACAGAATTTTGTATTTACCTAAAGACTTAACTAACTTTTTCTTTGTTTATCTAATATAAAACAAACAAGTTTCTAAAAAATTAAACGAAGGTATCAATTCTTAATTAATATAGACAAAAATAAATCTTATACAAGTCGTCTTGCTTTTGAATATGACATTTTTAGATGAAACTTAAAAAAATATCAAACATTTTTTCATGACCTAAAATTTCAACAAGTTTCTAAAACAAACAAGTTTCTAAAACAAACAAGTTTATAAAAAAATCAATTGAAGCTTACATTTTTCACATTCGGTTTACACGAAAAAATTCCTAAACGATTTGTCATTTTTGCTTTATAGATTTTAATTTTTTTGTTTAGATTGAACAAAAATATCAAAAATTTTATTATTTTGACCTAAAAGTCCAACTAATGTTTTTATTGTTTATTTGTTATTAAAAAATAGGTTTCTTGAAACTTTAATACAGCTTACAAAGACAAAAAACATCTCAAATGATTCCGTCTTGCTTTGTAAATATGGCATTTTTTGTTTAGAATAAAAAAAAACATCAAAAAAACATTTTTTATAACCTTAAAATCCAAATGTTTATTATTTTTAACCTAAATAAAAATGCTTTAACTTAAATAAGAATTGTAAGCTCTCTTAATTTTTTTGAATAAAAACAAAACAATAAAAACTGATAAACGTTTACGTTATAAAAATTTATCTTTTTGATGTTTTTGTTTGACCTAAACAAAAATGTTATTTCTATTGATCAAGACCAACCATTTAAGATTTTTTGTATGAATTGAATAAAAATTTTAAGCTTCATTCATTTGTTACGAAAACGTTTTTAAAGCAAATAAGTGTTCAAAATACGCGAATATCTGATTTTGAATATCTGAAAAACTTTAGCTTCCCAAGTTTTTAACACAAAAATGGTAGCTATTTAATTTTTAAGTTAATGTAAGCTAAAAACAACATTTAAAGAATTTTTATTTCACGGCTTACTTCCTTGGAATTTTGAAAAGTTTCTTGAAAACTGCAAAGTTATTTGTTGTAATGTTGTATTTTAAGGATTGTGCTACATGTTTGTTATTAATCTTTTTGTATGTTTTCTTTTGTTTTTCGTTAAGGTTCATTAAACAATAAAAAAACTTAAATCAAAGTTTGTTTTCTATAATTGATTTTTACTAACAGAGCTTTTTAGGTAAGTTTAAAAAAAAGTTGGTAAAAATGAATAAAAAAAGTGTGGACTCAAGAGAAAGGTTATAATGCTTTATTTACTTTAATAAACTAACAAAAAAGCTTCTGTTTCAGATTAAGTTTAGACAAAGAAATTTCTAAAGCTTAAAATAAGTTTTGTATAATAAATTTTTTTTAGTTACTAATCTTTAATTTGTCACCAATCATGAACACTTTAAAATTAAATGTACAAAGTTATATACACTCTATTTGTTATGTAACACCTACAAAGAAAACAGCACCGAACTAGCTAAATACATCTGGTATTAAAAAAACAACACATTAATTATAATAATAAATGGAATATCATTCACCACATCGGGGAGGTAAGAAAAATTCACAGTATATGTAGCACTTGCAGCCTAAATTTTGTAGCGAAAAGCTTAAAAATAGCCAAAGCCAATAAAAGAAACAACTTAAACAAAAGACACGAACTGTTTGCTGATTGTCCACCTTTAAAAATACTTCTTTCTAAGACTTAAGCGCTTGCTAGCTAGTTTTGCATGTCATTTTATTTACTTAAATTCATTTTCATTTTTCTGTATAAAATGTATTACTTCCTACTTAAATAACTTCATTAAACTCCAGCTTTTAACTATAAAAACTAAATACTAGCATTTAATTAGTTCAAAGCATATATTAGTTACATGATAATAAAAGCAATTTTATTCAAAAAACTTTTCAATGCATTTTTCAATTAGTTCGATTTAACTTCAGTCAGCTATTAGCCTTTTAACTTAAACATTTAATTTAAATCCCTTTGTGTATGGTAATATGTAAGTTGTTTAGTTTATTTATACACTTTAAGCTGATTGTGTTTTTAAATCTTGTATTTTCATGTTCAATACCAAAGTTAAAGTTTCAATCTATTTAGCAATTCTAGTACATACAGTTTTCATGTTTAAGGCTCAAACTATTTATTTATTGTAGTATTTAAATTATTTACATTGTTTTTTAATTCTATCCCACGATAACTTCCTTTTTTCAGAGTTAATAGTTTTATACAAAGTTTAAAGTTTTCTTTTTGTTCCACTTAAAAGCTTATTCAATATAAGTAGTTTTTAAAAATTAAAGACTCAAATCCTTTGTGTGTTATAGTTTTAATTTTATTTAGTTTTTTGCCTCCAAGCTAGTAATGTTTTTTTAAGCTAAAGTTTTACATTCACAGGGTTGCCACTCGGTCAGGAAATCAGGAAAAGTCAGGAAAAATTTAAAAAAATTCAGGAAAGTCAGGAAAAAATGGGGGATTTTGAAAAAAAGTCAGGAAATTTGATAAAATTAAAAAAAAAGTCAGATTTTGTCAGTTTAAATTTACAAAATTCCTTGTTTTCCAAAGCATTCAAAAGGTAAAAATTAATTAAAAGTCCTTTAAAGTCAGAAAAAATTCCAAAACTTTCCTAGAAATTTACAACAATTATTAATTTTGTTTCCAATGGCTTCATCTGGTATAAATTAGTAAAATATCCTTTAAAAAACTGCAGATAACATATTGAACAAGTACCCTACTTGAACAAGCAGATTTTGTAAGCTTTTTAGTATTGATGATCTGTAGCAAGGACACTTCCATAGTGAAACTGTGAATCACTGAAACTGTGAATTATGCTAGATTAACTTTTGTGTATATATCACATCTGTGATATATACACAAAAGTTTATCTAGCATAATTTTAGAATCAAAGTGTTTTTTGTTCAAGTAAATAATTGAGTTCTTTATAACTAAGCAGTTAGTATAGTATTTTATGTAACAAGTTAATGTGTATTCTTCTTTATAATTTTTTCAAAATTATTTAAATTTATAAAATAATTTATAAGAGAGGTATATGCCAAGATTAAGTTTACTTATTATTTGTATTTTTTGTAGAGTAACTTAAGTTTTTAAAGTAAATAAGAGTACATTTATTTGTTACAAATTTTATACTAAATGATAAGAGGAAATATTTTATACAAAAGATATATAGTTTACTCTTTTATGTCTTTTTTTACAGTTACTTAAGTTTATTCTTTTTTAATTTATTTTTAATTTAAAGATTTTATATTAAATAGCTTGGGTAGTATTTATTAAACTAAGTGAACAATTTATATAAGTAAAAGATGTTTCAAATAAATACTTTTTATTACTAGTTATTTTTAACTTCTGGGTTGTTTTAGAACTTATATGCTAAGTCTGACTAAAGTTTACTTTTTTAATTAGATAAATAGCTTATTACTGGTAGAGAGTAAATTTATTTTTTGTATTAAGGTGTTAGATTAGAATTATTTGTACAGAAAACTATTACTTTATGTATTAGGTTTTCAAACTCAGACTAACCATTGTTTTTTTTCAGATCAGTATTTAATTGTTTTTTACATTTAATTATGCCAAAATTTACATATTCTAAAAAATTGTGTTCTTTATTGTTTTAAGGTTCAACTGTAAAAATTTGTTATTGTTTTAAAACTTTAGTTGTGAAAGTTCGTTATTGATTTAAGGTTTTAATTGTTAAAGTTCCTTGTATGTCGTTTGTTTATCTAGATCAGGGTTTCCCAAACTCATTTACTTAGTCGCCCACTTTTCAGAAATTTGAAAGAAAATCGCCCCCCACGATTTTACAAAGAAGCTTTTCTCTTGAGTACAAACTTTTTAGCCAAAAAAGTTGTGTTCGAAATGTAATTTAGTGTGGTACTTCTTAAGAACGCACTTTTGAGCTGTGTTCAACGTAGTTTACAGGGCTTGAGAAATTAATTTACAGTTATTCTCTTTAAAGCCAAGTAAAGTGTATTAAAATACTTAATTATTAAAAAGCCTCGTGTAATCTGTAATCAATCTTGTTTCAATATGAATTGTTTTGAAACTTTTGAAACTTTCAGTGGTGGACAACTTTTGTAGTCGGCAGTTCATATTTACTAAAAAATCTTTTTTAGTTTCAACTCGTTAAAAAAATGTAATTGCAGGCTGCTTAATTTGAAAAAATAACATATAACAATATTAAAAAACTCGAACAAAATTGTTATAAAATGATTTAGTATTATTGTGATCTAGGAAAAACTATTGTGAACTGAAAATCAAATTGAAAGCGTATATCAAAATATTAGTTATCAAAAAATTAAATTTATCTATTTTGCACAAGTAGTTTTCAAGTTACTTAGCAGTTCGAAATTTGACTGGATCTGAACCGTAAGTTACCCATCTGAAAACTTAACTGAAATCAGGCATTATAATAATCTCTCATATAACGAAATTCGGACATTTAGAAGTTAATACTAAGTAACTTATTTAAGCCGCAAAAAAAACTTAAATTATTTAAAAAAAAGAAATATTCTAAAATTACTATTCCAGAGATTAAAAAACTATAAAAGAATGAACAGAGAATTTTACACATAATAAAAAAATATTAAAACATAATTTCTGATCTAGTTTGAGGAAGTTTGACCGACTGGTAGATTATCTCTTTTGAACGTGGTTTCATCAACAGCTTCAGTTAATGCAGTAAAATTATTTATTTTTATGCTAAGATATATTATAAGCAAGTTAGTTGTAAAGTTAAAAAAATAATTTTGAACTTTTCAAACTATACGTTTCGTAGTAGAACACCATGAAAGAGTATTTGACTTGGAATAACATTTAAGAATCTAAACCTTAACTCTAACAATTTATTTTTCTTAATTTAAATTCAAAAAAATCAAGTGTTTTATAATTAATTCTGTGAACAGAAAATAATCAAATAAAAAAAACTTTTTATAAAGATTAAATTTTTGTTTTGTAACTGTAGCAGTCTTTTTGATGGCTTATTTAATTCTACTTAAAAAAAAAATTTCTAGCTGTTAGCCTATAAAAATTTATCAAAGGAAAAAAGTGAAATATTAAAAGCTAGTGTTGAACTATTAAAATAAACAACACATTATAATAGCTAATATATTAAAAATTAAGATAAAACAAAAAAAAAACAGTTGAATTAATAGTTTAAAATTCCTTAAGATATAGATTTTTTAACAATAATAAATTAAGTTAGAAAATAAAATTGAGTTTAAGAACCTTTTACATGAAAAACTTGAAGTCATTTCAAATAGACACCTAAAATCTATACTCTCTTAAAACCAAAAAAATCTTTTTTGAAATAAAAACTATAATGGTTATCAAGTTTTTTTTTTTAATTTATACAGATTAAACAAGTAATAATAGAAATCTGTCAAATAAATGTCTTTCAAACAAATGTTTTAATCATTATGCTATAAAAAACTTTAAGTGTAATGTTAAACGACAAATATAAACTACAAAATTAACCAGGTCAAAATAAAGTACTAAGAACTTTAAAACATAACTTACTTAATAAATACAGTTGACTTCCGCTTGATTTCGCACTTTAAACAAAATTAAAAAGTACAAACTTAAGAATTAATACCATTTTTTTTTACAAAATGACAAACTTCAATATATTATATGCAATATTGTTATGAATAAGCATAAAATCCACTAAAACATAAAACAAACATTCATTACAAAAATAAATCTATATAAGCTATCTATAATTATATTTTACTTTTTTTATTAATACTTATATAGTGATAGACTTTATTTAGGTTAAATTTAAGAAAATATAAATTTGCACTTTTTTTTGGGTAAAAAGTGCGAACTCAAGAGTGAGTCTACCGTAATTAATGTTTATTAGGCATTATGCAAACTTGTTGTAGAACAAATAACTTGATAAGTGTTAGTATGAAAAGATTACTCAAATACGATACAACCAGGTTAAATAAAAAATATTTTAAAAGATCAGATAAAATAGAAAAAACTTTCATAAAACAGTGTCTGCTACTGAAGTCTAATATAA
>NW_028139821.1:32500-42806 GCF_965202585.1 Thalia democratica | reverse complement strand
CAAAAGTGTGCCAAAACCCACAAACGTTGTGTTACGCGCGCTAAGATAAATACAAGCCTGATTGCTGAAAATGTATTCTATTTGAATAAGGTAAGTATCAACACCAAGGAAGTAATTCCTTTTATTATAAACTCATACTCTGACATTGCGCTAATATTGCTCGTGAATTGTTATTTAGTTTAAAAATATAATTTATATTACTTTTATTTTATTTTAATTCTATATAATAACTATTTTATATTTTATTAAAAAATTTCTTGTTTAGTTTCTAAGCAACCACAGTTACGTTTATATGTTTAATTCATATGTATTCTATATTTATCGATAATTTAATAAATGTTTTAAAAGACTATTCTGGTTTTCCACGCTCTCTTCAAAAATGTGAGTTCTTTTAATTCTTCCGCTTAATTATTCATTTTAAAGTAAAACAACTAGTTATACATATTATTATATTATAATGTATGTGTATTATATACTATTATTTTATAACATAAACATAGTTGAGTTATTGAATTAAACGTCAAATATTTTATTACCTAAAATTAAGTTAATCGTAAAATCTGATGTAGTATGAGATATTCTTTAGAAACTAACTATAAATATTCTTGAAGTAAAACAATACCATCTATAAATAGAACAATGAGAAATAGTAAACAAACTAAACACAACATGTTTATTTTAACAATATTTTTTATTTAGTTTAATCACTTAATAAACTTTACTTCTAATTATCATAGTATTTAATATAGAATATAGTTAACAATCTTTTAAAAAAAGTCTTAAATAAAGTTACAGGAGTAATTGTAATTAAAACACCAAAAAAATAGGTTTTAATAAAAAAAATACTTACATCAAGTTAAAACTTTATAAGGGATTAATTTTAAAATATCAAATTGATTGTAAATCAAGTGCAAATAGGTTTTTTAAACAAACCGAAGGGTTTATAAAGGCTTGTAAACGCTCTCAAACGCCTACGACCATACCACACTGAGCACACCCCATCTCGTCCGATCTGGGAAGTTAAGCAGTGTCGGGCGTGGTTAGTACTTAGATGGGTGACCGCTTGGGAATACCACGTGCCGTAGGCTTTTGCTTTTTGAATTCATCTTTTTTGTACTATTTTTCTTTCTGACCTATTTATACTTATTACTCGTTTATTTACATTTCTTTAACGCTTAAAGAAAAGTAAATTCTAGTTATTAGCAAATAAAAACTCAAGCCAATCAGATAACGTTATTTGCTGTTTAAACCAATTAGAGCGCTAAAAAGTGGTTTGACCAGTTTGAGATATCGAAAAAATAATGGCACCATCTTGTAGAGTACAATTTTCTGAGTTGAAATTAATACAATTAGTCTTTTATACTAAAACTTTAAAGTTTTTTTGTCCAAAAAACAAATAAAAGCGTGGCTACTTGAAAAATCAAACGAAAATAAATTTTGCACTTTTGTATTGTGAGTCATAATAAGTTATTTACTGTTACCAACAGATACTAGCAAAAGCTTTTTAAAGTTTTGTATTAACTTAATGTATTTGTAATTACTTTTACTTAATAGAAACTATTGAATTACGTTTACTTAGTTTACTTTTGTATGTGTATTAAATATATAGCAATTTTGTTTGAACTTAAATAAGGACTATTAAACTATTAAAAGAAAACTATCAAAGTTTACTAACTCAAAAGCTAAATCTTAGTTTTATTGTTATAAACATTTATGTTGTAATTTACTAATAACTAAATGAGTTTATTTTCAAACAAAAAGAATTAAATAATGTTATGTTATGTCAAGCCTACTATATGAGGTATATAGGTATATAAGGTATACAAGCTTATGTTTGAAAATTATAATAATAAAAATAAAAATAAATATTTAGTTGGTAAAATTTGTATGTTTTAATATGCTTGAAATTAGAGTTAGTATAGAAGTTTTTTTTTAAATATAATAAATATAATTTAGTTAACTGTTAGTTTTATACTTTAATAAAAGAAATATGGTTAACAAGTAAGTTAAAAAATGAAAGAAGCATAAAAAAACACACTAATTAACTGCTTATTCAATAGTTTGATTATTTAATTATTTTTCTGTTATATAGTTTAATCGTATTGTATAAAAATTACAGAGGTTTAAAGTAAGTTTGAATAAAAATAAAACAAAACATATAAAATAAGCATTAGTTCAAATACATAGTTTTTTTTTTCTAAGAAAATTTAATTCTTTAATAATAAGTAGTAATTTAAAATAAAAAATAATACAAATAAAGTTGTACAATATATATACAATAGTTTGTCAAACTAGGCAAACACTACTAGGCAAAAAACAAACTAGGCAAAAAACCTACAAAGTAGGCCACCACTACAATCCAATGTTCCAACTGGAAATTCAATGAGATCGTTACTGTACTTGTGATGAACGTTGATAATCCCCAAGATTGTAAGTCGAAGGCCTTACCCAACCTAACCAGCGCACTGGTTTTCTTACAACTGAATTAATCAACATTTAATATTGAATATAATCATTATTGATAGATAGAGGAATGTTGACAATCAACAACAGATTGTAGGTCAAAGGCATTACTCGACCCAAGTACCCACAACCTAGATTGAACAACATTTATTAGATAGATTTGTTTATTGATAGATAGAGGAATATTGTCAATCCACAACAGATTGTAAGTCAAAGGCATTACTCGACCCAAGTACCCACAACCTAGATTGAACAACATTTGTTAGATAGATTAGTTAGATAGATAAATAGTACAGTATAATCTCAAAGAATTTGAAGCCCGAACATTGAACGATAGTGGTGTTTCGTGACGACTAGCGGGATTCGATCTCTCAACCTTCTGCTTATGAGTCAGCTGATAAGACCACTGACCCACCGCGCCACGACAAAGATAAAGAAATATTTTGCTATATAAATAGGTTGATTTTTCAGTGAACTTCAAGTGTCAATTTTTCAGTGTCAATTACAGTGAACTTCAAGTAAGATATACAACAGTATATATATTTCCGAGTCTGACTTTGAGTACTTTTTATATATTATTAACAAGATTTTTTAGGAGTAATATCTGTTTAGTTCTTTAATATATCTTTAAAATAATAATATTTTTTAAGGTGTTTAAAACTTTTAGAAGCTGTATGTAATGTCTTTTTAGTTTAATAGTTCTTTAAATTAGTAAAAAAAAAATAAGCATGGTTGAGTTATCAAATTAAACAAAATAGAACGTCAAGTATTTAATTACTAAAATTAATTTATTAAAAAAAATCTCAGGTAATCTAAAATGTCAGGAATTATTTAAAAATAAATATAAATTTAAAACTTATTATATTGAAAAGATTGATGAATAATACTCTTGAATGTATGAAATGTTTGTATTTGTAATGCAATAACATAAATGGATAGATCAATGACAAATTGTAAACATATTGTATTATTTTATTTTACGATTTTATTTTATTTATTTAATAATTCAATAAACTTTACTTCTACTTGTCCTGGTCTTAGGTAATTTATAGATAACAATAATTTAAACAAACACTTTTGTACAGTTACAATACAGTTTTAGTACAGTTTGGGAGTAACTGTTGATTAAAAAAACAAAAAAAAAGTTAATTCAGGTTAAATTTTATAAGGAATAATTTTAAAATATCAAATCGATTGTAAATCAAGTGCAAATAGGTTTTTTAAACAAACCGAAGGGTTTATAAAGGCTTGTAAACGCTTTCAAACGCCTACGACCATACCACACTGAGCACACCCCATCTCGTCCGATCTGGGAAGTTAAGCAGTGTCGGGCGTGGTTAGTACTTAGATGGGTGACCGCTTGGGAATACCACGTGCCGTAGGCTTTTGCTTTTTGAATTCATCTTTTTTGTACTATTTTTCTTTCTGACCTATTTATACTTATTACTCGTTTATTTACATTTCTTTAACGCTTAAAAGAAAAGTAAATTCTAGTTATTAGCAAATAAAAACTCAAGCCAATCAGATAACGTTATTTGCTGTTTAAACCAATTAGAGCGCTAAAAAAGTGGTTTGACCAGTTTGAGATATCGAAAAAATAATGGCACCATCTTGTAGAGTACAATTTTCTGAGTTAAAATTAATACAATTAGTCTTTTATACTAAAACTTTAAAGTCTTTTTGTCCACAAACAAATAAAAGCGTGGCTACTTGAAAAATCAAACGAAAATAAATTTTGCACTTTTGTATTGTGAGTCATAATAAGTTATTTACTGTTACCAACAGATACTAGCAAAAGCTTTTTAAAGTTTTGTATTAACTTAATGTATTTGTACTTAGTTTAAATTAATAGAGTTTATTTGGTTTACTTTATTATGTGTATTGAATGTGCTAGTATCTAAAAATAAATACAACTAAAACAAAACAAACAAGGAGAGTACTTGAATAGAACCAACACAATTTACAGACCAGTTGTGGACTAAATTTAAAGAAATTCTGAATAGTGAATATGCAATTATTATTATAAGTTCAAAATTCACTTTAATTTAAATTAATGTATTTTGTAAATTGGTTTTATTTAATAGATAGTAGTGAATTACTTTATTTAATTTACTTTAGTATGTGTTGTATAACTTAATTTAAACCAGAAGCAAAACGGGATTATACTTTCAATAAACTACACAATTTACAGACCAGTTGTGTACTAAATAAAAAGCTATTGTGAATAGTGAATATGCAATTATTATTATAAGTTTATAAGTTCACAGTTTACAAAAGCTTTACAATTTAGTTATTATTTTGTTCATATTTGCATATCTAATTTATGAAAAGTTAGTGTTATGTGTTTTGGCTTTTTAATTTCTTTATTTGTACAACTGTTAGTTTTATATTCTAAAGAAACATTTTTAAATAAATATGTTTAACAAGTAACTTAAAAATAGAAGAAATATATTGTATATATTGAACTATTTATATTTATTCTAGCTATTTGCTTAGTGTATTTATTAATGTGATTATTTTATTTTGTTGTTTGTCTTATAGTTTAATCGTATTGTGTTGAATATATATAAACAAATACAGAGGTTTAAAGTAAGTTTAAATGAAAATAAAATAAGACATATAGTTGAAATATAAGTTTAAAAAAATATTTTTTTTTATTTCTTTGTTTGTTTGATTGTTTGTTTATTATATAATCGCGACGTTTCATTTTATTACTTTTAAGCATACTAAATATAATAATAGGTATAGTTAGAGGAAAAATTCAATTAGTTTCTAATGTAATAAAAAAGTTTATTTCCACAAATAAATAAATACCTGAAAAATCAAATGAAAAATAAATTTCGCACTCTTGTATTGTGAGTCATAATAGGTTATTTACTGTTACCAACAGATACAAGCGAAGGCTTTTTAAAGTTCTTGTATTTGTATTGTTATTTGTACTTAGTTTTATTAAAATGACAGTATTGATGGTTACGTTTATTAAGTATGTTTATTTAACGTTATGTAACTCAAGTAAAACCAGAAGCAAATAAGGAGACTACTTTCAATAAACTACACAATTTACATACCAATTGTATACTAAACTTAAAGCTATTCTATTCTATTTTATTCTTGATAGTTATTTTAAAGTTATTAAATTATACAAATGTATTTTGTAAAGTAGTTTTATAAAGTTACTATAGTTTATTTAACTTACTATAGTATGTGTTATATAACTTTAATTAAACTAGAAGCAAAAGGGAGACTACTTTAAATAAACTACACAATTTATTGTTATATATAACTCTAATAAAACCAGAAGCAAAAAGGGAGACTACTTTAAATGAACTACACAAATTAAAATTATATTATTATTTATAAATCAATCGTGTTGTGTTTCAAAATAAATTTTTCAAATAATGTTTTACAAGTATTTATCAGTTATTTAGTTTTCTTTTTATAGTTTAGCCGTATTGTTTTATTTATTTGTTATTATCTTTATTTAATTGTTTGCTTATTATATTTATCGCCATGTGCTTAAAAAATAAAACAACTATATAGATTTAAAAAGTAAGTTTAAATAAAAATAAAATGAAACATATAAAATAAGTTTATGATTTTTTTTTCATTATTATTATTTTTATTTCATTGTTTGTTTATTATATCTATCGCGATGTGCTTAAAAAATAAAACAACTATAAAGGTTTAAAAAGTAATTTTAAATAAAGATAAAATGAAACATATAAAATAAGCTTATGTTTGATTTTTTATTTTATTTTTATTTAATTGTTTGCTTATTATATTTATCGCGATGTGCTTAAAAGAATAGAACAAATACAAAGGTTTAAGTTGTAAGTTTTAAATAAAATAAAATGAAACATACAAAATAAGCTTATGATTTATTATTATTATTATTATTATTATTTTTATTTCATTGTTTGTTTATTATATCTATCGCGATGTGCTTAAAAAATAAAACAATTATAAAGGTTTAAAAGGAAGTTTAAATAAAGATAAAATGAAACATATAAAATAAGCTTTTGTTTGATTTTTTTATTTTATTTTTATTTATTTTTATTTAATTGTTTGTTTATTATATTTATCGCGATCTGCTTAAAAAAATAAAACGAGTATTAAGGTTTGAAAGGTAAGTTTAAATAAAAATAAAATGAAACATATAAAATAAGCATATGTTTTTTTTTTTTTTTTTTATTATTATTATTATTTTCATTCAATTTTTTGTTTATTATATTTATCGCAATGTGCTTAAAACGATAAAACAAGTATAAAGATTTAAAAAGTAAGTTTAAATAAAAAATAATACAAATAAAGTTTATTTATAATAAACAAACATATTTAAAACATTAAAAAAAGTAGTTTATATATATTATTTTTTATTTATTTCTTTTAAACATATTAAATAAAGTATAAAAAAAGTATTAAAACATTTAAACGTAGCATAAATAAGCTTAAAACATTAAAATAATTGAAAAGAAACAAACAAATTGAAAAAAATCGGCAAAAAAAGTTCAACAGCAACATTTGAGCATCATACACGTATGCATTACTTTACACTAGTGAGAGAGACGTGTTTGTGCGTTCGGTCGACTTGGCGAGAAAGCGGGCTTAAAGCATTACTGTTTAGCACCCGAGGCGCGGCTATTGCAGCGGCGGCGAACGTGCTATGTAAACGCATTGGAGCAGCGTATGAAAAACTACAAGCGTCCAGCGGCGGTAGGCTTATAGCTTTGCGAAGTCGTCGAGACGAGTAGCCGACGCAGGCAGGCACGGCTCGAGGCGGGTAACTGCAGCAGACAGATGGCGTGTTGCTGCTGACGAGTTAACCGGCAGAAGGCAAACGGTTGGTCGGGAGAAAGAACAGTCAGTTGTATAGCTGCATGCTGCAGTCGACGCGGGCTGGCGCTTTAAACAGCAAAAGGCCGGCGCCGACTTTCAGTAACGTTCGCAAGGCTTTTAAGCCGAGTGATAGAAAAGGTCTGTATTTATACAGTAAAAACGCTCAGTCGAGCAACGGGTTTAAACGCCCTCGGATAGTTATCTGGTTGATCCTGCCAGTAGTCATATGCTTGTCTCAAAGATTAAGCCATGCAAGTGTAAGTACGAGCTCACGTACAGTGAAACTGCGAATGGCTCATTAAATCAGTTATGGTTCATTTGATTGTACGCTTTTACATGGATAACTGTGGCAATTCTAGAGCTAATACATGCGTAAAGCGCCGAACTGACGTGAGGCGCGCATTTATCAGACCAAAACTAACCGGCTTTCGGGTCGTTACAATGGTGACTCTGGATAAGCTTGCGGATCGCACGGCCTAGTGCTGGCGACATCTCATTAAAGCAACTGCCCTATCAACTATCGTCGGTACGGTATCGGCCTACCGAGGTTGTAACGGGTGACGGAGAATCAGGGTTCGATTCCGGAGAGGGAGCCTGAGAAACGGCTACCACATCCAAGGAAGGCAGCAGGCGCGCAAATTACCCATTCCCGGCTCGGGGAGGTAGTGACGAAAAATAACAATGCAGACCTCGTACGAGGTCCTGCAATTGGAATGAGTACACTTTAAACTTTTTAACGAGTATCCATTGGAGGGCAAGTCTGGTGCCAGCAGCCGCGGTAATTCCAGCTCCAAAAGTGTATATTTAAGTTGTTGCGGTTGAAAAGCTCGTAGTTGGATATAGGGACGGCGAGGTTGGTCGGTCGAAAGGCTAGCACTGGCCTCGTTGTTCTTGTTGGTCGGTGCCTTCGCGGTGCTCTTAACTGAGTGTTGCGGTGGTCCGGCAAGTTTACCTTGAAAAAATTAGAGTGTTCAAAGCAGGCTTTACGCTTGTATAATGTTGCATGGAATAATGGAATAGGACCTCGGTTCTATTTTGTTGGTTTTCGGAGCACGAGGTAATGATTAATAGGAACGGACGGGGGCATCCGTACTGTGCCGTTAGAGGTGAAATTCTTGGATCGGCGCAAGACGAACGACTGCGAAAGCATTTGCCAAGAATGTTTTCTTTAATCAAGAGCGAAAGTCAGAGGTTCGAAGACGATCAGATACCGTCCTAGTTCTGACCTTAAACGATGCCGACTAGCGATCGGGCAGTGTCGAACTTAAGAACTGTCCGGCAGCTTCCGGGAAACCAAAGTCTTTGGGTTCCGGGGGAAGTATGGTTGCAAAGCTGAAACTTAAAGGAATTGACGGAAGGGCACCACCAGGAGTGGAGCCTGCGGCTTAATTTGACTCAACACGGGAAATCTCACCCGGCCCGGACACAGCGAGGATTGACAGATTGAGAGCTCTTTCTTGATTCTGTGGGTGGTGGTGCATGGCCGTTCTTAGTTGGTGGAGCGATTTGTCTGGTTAATTCCGATAACGAACGAGACTCTTACTTGCTAAATAGCTGCTCGACCCATTGGGTCGGAGACAACTTCTTAGAGGGACTAGTGGCGTTTAGCCACACGAGATTGAGCAATAACAGGTCTGTGATGCCCTTAGATGTTCGGGGCCGCACGCGCGCTACACTGACCGGATCATCGTGTGTTCCCTAGGCCGAAAGGTCCGGGTAATCCGTTGAACCCCGGTCGTGCTAGGGATAGGGACTTGCAATTGTTTCCCTTGAACGAGGAATTCCCAGTAAGCGCGAGTCATTAGCTTGCGTTGATTACGTCCCTGCCCTTTGTACACACCGCCCGTCGCTACTACCGATTGAATGGTTTAGTGAGGTCCTCCGATTGAGCCTGGTACGTGCGGCAACGCACTCGCCGGTGTTCGAAAAGACGATCGAACTTGATCATTTAGAGGAAGTAAAAGTCGTAACAAGGTTTCCGTAGGTGAACCTGCGGAAGGATCATTAACGAATCGAAATTTGATTTCAAGCGACGTCTCTTCTTCGAAGGGACCGAGCCCTGTAACTGTTATAGTTCGGTCGCGTTGCTTCCTGACAGCGGGAGTAATAATTCAGCACGCAAGTGCTGGCGCGGCCGCTTCTTTTTGAACACGATTTTTTGGTTGCATTGAGATTGATTAACACGAGAGATCTCTTAGCGGTGGATCACTCGGCTCGAGCGTCGATGAAGGACGGAGCTAGCTCCGAGAAGTAATGTGAATTGCAGGACACATTGAGCATCGATATTCTGAACGCGTATTGCGGCCTCGGGTAATCCTGGGGCCACGTCCGTCTCAGGGTCTTTAACACACCGATCCTTTCATTAGTTTGAAAGTGCCTGCGACTCGTTTCTGTATTAAGGAGCGTGTCGTCAAAGACAGCTGGTCTGGCGATTTCACAGCTGAAGCGTGAGCAGCCTGCTGGCCTCGGGTGAGGTAGCAACGACGGTAGGTGCTCGAGAATAAGTTAAGTGACTTCAAAAGGCCGACGTACAAAGCGCATGTACTTTTATAGTACATCACTTTTGACCTGAGATCGGGCGGGACGACCCGCTGAACTTAAGCATATCACTAAGCGGAGGAAAAGAAACTAACAAGGATTCCCCTAGTAACGGCGAGTGAAGCGGGATAAGCCCAGCGCTAAATCCGAGCCTTTTTGGAGGGCGAGGAAATGTAGCGTATGGAATTCAGCATGCGGCGAACCAACGACTGCCCACGTTCTTCTGATCGAGGCCTTTTCCCAGAGCGGGTGTTAGGCCCTTGGCGGCGGTCGTAATTCGTCCTAGCGGTTTTCCCGGAGTCGGGTTGTTTGGAAATGCAGCCCTAAGCGGGTGGTAAACTCCATCTAAGGCTAAATACTGGCTCGAGACCGATAGCGAACAAGTACCGTGAGGGAAAGTTGAAAAGCACTTTGAAGAGAGAGTTAAAGAGTACGTGAAACCGCTTGGAGGCAAACGGAGGCGCCCATC
>NW_028139821.1:17500-27500 GCF_965202585.1 Thalia democratica | reverse complement strand
ATTTTAATTCTATATAATAACTATTTTATATTTTTATTAAAAAATTTCTTGTTTAGTTTCTAAGCAACCACAGTTACGTTTATATGTTTAATTCTATTGTATTCTATATTTATCGATAATTTAATAAATGTTTTAAAAGACTATTCTGGTTTTCCACGCTCTCTTCAAAAATGTGAGTTCTTTTAATTCTTCCGCTTAATTATTCATTTTAAAGTAAAACAACTAGTTATACATATTATTATATTATAATGTATGTGTATTATATACTATTATTTTATAACATAAACATAGTTGAGTTATTGAATTAAACGTCAAATATTTTATTACCTAAAATTAAGTTAATCGTAAAATCTGATGTAGTATGAGATATTCTTTAGAAACTAACTATAAATATTCTTGAAGTAAAACAATACCATCTATAAATAGAACAATGAGAAATAGTAAAACAAACTAAACACAACATGTTTATTTTAACAATATTTTTTATTTAGTTTAATCACTTAATAAACTTTACTTCTAATTATCATAGTATTTAATATAGAATATAGTTAACAATCTTTTAAACAAAGTCTTAAATAAAGTTACAGGGAGTAATTGTAATTAAAACACCAAAAAAATAGGTTTTAATAAAAAAAATACTTACATCAAGTTAAAACTTTATAAGGATTAATTTTAAAATATCAAATTGATTGTAAATCAAGTGCAAATAGGTTTTTTAAACAAACCGAAGGGTTTATAAAGGCTTGTAAACGCTCTCAAACGCCTACGACCATACCACACTGAGCACACCCCATCTCGTCCGATCTGGGAAGTTAAGCAGTGTCGGGCGTGGTTAGTACTTAGATGGGTGACCGCTTGGGAATACCACGTGCCGTAGGCTTTTGCTTTTTGAATTCATCTTTTTTGTACTATTTTTCTTTCTGACCTATTTATACTTATTACTCGTTTATTTACATTTCTTTAACGCTTAAAAGAAAAGTAAATTCTAGTTATTAGCAAATAAAAACTCAAGCCAATCAGATAACGTTATTTGCTGTTTAAACCAATTAGAGCGCTAAAAAAGTGGTTTGACCAGTTTGAGATATCGAAAAAATAATGGCACCATCTTGTAGAGTACAATTTTCTGAGTTGAAATTAATACAATTAGTCTTTTATACTAAAACTTTAAAGTTTTTTTGTCCAAAAACAAATAAAAGCGTGGCTACTTGAAAAATCAAACGAAAATAAATTTTGCACTTTTGTATTGTGAGTCATAATAAGTTATTTACTGTTACCAACAGATACTAGCAAAAGCTTTTTAAAGTTTTGTATTAACTTAATGTATTTGTAATTACTTTTACTTAATAGAAACTATTGAATTACGTTTACTTAGTTTACTTTTGTATGTGTATTAAATATATAGCAATTTTGTTTGAACTTAAATAAGGACTATTAAACTATTAAAAGAAAACTATCAAAGTTTACTAACTCAAAAGCTAAATCTTAGTTTTATTGTTATAAACATTTATGTTGTAATTTACTAATAACTAAATGAGTTTATTTCAAACAAAAAGAATTAAATAATGTTATGTTATGTCAAGCCTACTATATGAGGTATATAGGTATATAAGGTATACAAGCTTATGTTTGAAAATTATAATAATAAAAATAAAAATAAATATTTAGTTGGTAAAATTTGTATGTTTTAATATGCTTTGAAATTAGAGTTAGTATAGAAGTTTTTTTTTAAATATAATAAATATAAATTTAGTAACTGTTAGTTTTATACTTTAATAAAAGAAATATGGTTAACAAGTAAGTTAAAAATGAAAGAAGCATAAAAAAACACACTAATTAACTGCTTATTCAATAGTTTGATTATTTAATTATTTTTCTGTTATATAGTTTAATCGTATTGTATAAAAAATACAGAGGTTTAAAGTAAGTTTGAATAAAAATAAAACAAAACATATAAAATAAGCATTAGTTCAAATACATAGTTTTTTTTTTCTAAGAAAATTTAATTCTTTAATAATAAGTAGTAATTTAAATAAAAAATAATACAAATAAAGTTGTACAATATATATACAATAGTTTGTCAAACTAGGCAAACACTACTAGGCAAAAAACAAACTAGGCAAAAAACCTACAAAGTAGGCCACCACTACAATCCAATGTTCCAACTGGAAATTCAATGAGATCGTTACTGTACTTGTGATGAACGTTGATAATCCCCAAGATTGTAAGTCGAAGGCCTTACCCAACCTAACCAGCGCACTGGTTTTCTTACAACTGAATTAATCAACATTTAATATTGAATATAATCATTATTGATAGATAGAGGAATGTTGACAATCAACAACAGATTGTAGGTCAAAGGCATTACTCGACCCAAGTACCCACAACCTAGATTGAACAACATTTATTAGATAGATTTGTTTATTGATAGATAGAGGAATATTGTCAATCCACAACAGATTGTAAGTCAAAGGCATTACTCGACCCAAGTACCCACAACCTAGATTGAACAACATTTGTTAGATAGATTAGTTAGATAGATAAATAGTACAGTATAATCTCAAAGAATTTGAAGCCCGAACATTGAACGATAGTGGTGTTTCGTGACGACTAGCGGGATTCGATCTCTCAACCTTCTGCTTATGAGTCAGCTGATAAGACCACTGACCCACCGCGCCACGACAAAGATAAAGAAATATTTTGCTATATAAATAGGTTGATTTTTCAGTGAACTTCAAGTGTCAATTTTTCAGTGTCAATTACAGTGAACTTCAAGTAAGATATACAACAGTATATATATTTCCGAGTCTGACTTTGAGTACTTTTTATATATTATTAACAAGATTTTTTAGGAGTAATATCTGTTTAGTTCTTTAATATATCTTTAAAATAATAATATTTTTTAAGGTGTTTAAAACTTTTAGAAGCTGTATGTAATGTCTTTTAGTTTAATAGTTCTTTAAATTAGTAAAAAAAAAATAAGCATGGTTGAGTTATCAAATTAAACAAAATAGAACGTCAAGTATTTAATTACTAAAATTAATTTAATTAAAAAAAAATCTCAGGTAATCTAAAATGTCAGGAATTATTTAAAAATAAATATAAATTTAAAACTTATTATATTGAAAAGATTGATGAATAATACTCTTGAATGTATGAAATGTTTGTATTTGTAATGCAATAACATAAATGGATAGATCAATGACAAATTGTAAACATATTGTATTATTTTATTTTACGATTTTATTTTATTTATTTAATAATTCAATAAACTTTACTTCTACTTGTCCTGGTCTTAGGTAATTTATAGATAACAATAATTTAAACAAACACTTTTGTACAGTTACAATACAGTTTTAGTACAGTTTGGGAGTAACTGTTGATTAAAAAAACAAAAAAAAAGTTAATTCAGGTTAAAATTTTATAAGGAATAATTTTAAAATATCAAATCGATTGTAAATCAAGTGCAAATAGGTTTTTTAAACAAACCGAAGGGTTTATAAAGGCTTGTAAACGCTTTCAAACGCCTACGACCATACCACACTGAGCACACCCCATCTCGTCCGATCTGGGAAGTTAAGCAGTGTCGGGCGTGGTTAGTACTTAGATGGGTGACCGCTTGGGAATACCACGTGCCGTAGGCTTTTGCTTTTTGAATTCATCTTTTTTGTACTATTTTTCTTTCTGACCTATTTATACTTATTACTCGTTTATTTACATTTCTTTAACGCTTAAAAGAAAAGTAAATTCTAGTTATTAGCAAATAAAAACTCAAGCCAATCAGATAACGTTATTTGCTGTTTAAACCAATTAGAGCGCTAAAAAAGTGGTTTGACCAGTTTGAGATATCGAAAAAATAATGGCACCATCTTGTAGAGTACAATTTTCTGAGTTAAAATTAATACAATTAGTCTTTTATACTAAAACTTTAAAGTCTTTTTGTCCACAAACAAATAAAAGCGTGGCTACTTGAAAAATCAAACGAAAATAAATTTTGCACTTTTGTATTGTGAGTCATAATAAGTTATTTACTGTTACCAACAGATACTAGCAAAAGCTTTTTAAAGTTTTGTATTAACTTAATGTATTTGTACTTAGTTTAAATTAATAGAGTTTATTTGGTTTACTTTATTATGTGTATTGAATGTGCTAGTATCTAAAAATAAATACAACTAAAACAAAACAAACAAGGAGAGTACTTGAATAGAACCAACACAATTTACAGACCAGTTGTGTACTAAATTTAAAGAAATTCTGAATAGTGAATATGCAATTATTATTATAAGTTCAAAATTCACTTTAATTTAAATTAATGTATTTTGTAAATTGGTTTTATTTAATAGATAGTAGTGAATTACTTTATTTAATTTACTTTAGTATGTGTTGTATAACTTAATTTAAACCAGAAGCAAAACGGGATTATACTTTCAATAAACTACACAATTTACAGACCAGTTGTGTACTAAATAAAAAGCTATTGTGAATAGTGAATATGCAATTATTATTATAAGTTTATAAGTTCACAGTTTACAAAAGCTTTACAATTTAGTTATTATTTTGTTCATATTTGCATATCTAATTTATGAAAAGTTAGTGTTATGTGTTTTGGCTTTTTAATTTCTTTATTTGTACAACTGTTAGTTTTATATTCTAAAGAAACATTTTTAAATAAATATGTTTAACAAGTAACTTAAAAATAGAAGAAATATATTGTATATATTGAACTATTTATATTTATTCTAGCTATTTGCTTAGTGTATTTATTAATGTGATTATTTTATTTTGTTGTTTGTCTTATAGTTTAATCGTATTGTGTTGAAATATATATAACAAATACAGAGGTTTAAAGTAAGTTTAAATGAAAATAAAATAAGACATATAGTTGAAATATAAGTTTAAAAAAATATTTTTTTTTATTTCTTTGTTTGTTTGATTGTTTGTTTATTATATAATCGCGACGTTTCATTTTATTACTTTTAAGCATACTAAATATAATAATAGGTATAGTTAGAGGAAAAATTCAATTAGTTTCTAATGTAATAAAAAAGTTTATTTCCACAAATAAATAAATACCTGAAAAATCAAATGAAAAATAAATTTCGCACTCTTGTATTGTGAGTCATAATAGGTTATTTACTGTTACCAACAGATACAAGCGAAGGCTTTTTAAAGTTCTTGTATTTGTATTGTTATTTGTACTTAGTTTTATTAAAATGACAGTATTGATGGTTACGTTTATTAAGTATGTTTATTTAACGTTATGTAACTCAAGTAAAACCAGAAGCAAATAAGGAGACTACTTTCAATAAACTACACAATTTACATACCAATTGTATACTAAACTTAAAGCTATTCTATTCTATTTTATTCTTGATAGTTATTTTAAAGTTATTAAATTATACAAATGTATTTTGTAAAGTAGTTTTATAAAGTTACTATAGTTTATTTAACTTACTATAGTATGTGTTATATAACTTTAATTAAACTAGAAGCAAAAAGGGAGACTACTTTAAATAAACTACACAATTTATTGTTATATATAACTCTAATAAAACCAGAAGCAAAAAGGGAGACTACTTTAAATGAACTACACAAATTAAAATTATATTATTATTTATAAATCAATCGTGTTGTGTTTCAAAATAAATTTTTCAAATAATGTTTTACAAGTATTTATCAGTTATTTAGTTTTCTTTTTATAGTTTAGCCGTATTGTTTTATTTATTTGTTATTATCTTTATTTAATTGTTTGCTTATTATATTTATCGCCATGTGCTTAAAAAATAAAACAACTATATAGATTTAAAAAGTAAGTTTAAATAAAAATAAAATGAAACATATAAAATAAGTTTATGATTTTTTTTTCATTATTATTATTTTTATTTCATTGTTTGTTTATTATATCTATCGCGATGTGCTTAAAAAATAAAACAACTATAAAGGTTTAAAAAGTAATTTTAAATAAAGATAAAATGAAACATATAAAATAAGCTTATGTTTGATTTTTTATTTTATTTTTATTTAATTGTTTGCTTATTATATTTATCGCGATGTGCTTAAAAGAATAGAACAAATACAAAGGTTTAAGTTGTAAGTTTTAAATAAAATAAAATGAAACATACAAAATAAGCTTATGATTTATTATTATTATTATTATTATTATTTTTATTTCATTGTTTGTTTATTATATCTATCGCGATGTGCTTAAAAAATAAAACAATTATAAAGGTTTAAAAGGAAGTTTAAATAAAGATAAAATGAAACATATAAAATAAGCTTTTGTTTGATTTTTTTATTTTATTTTTATTTATTTTTATTTAATTGTTTGTTTATTATATTTATCGCGATCTGCTTAAAAAAATAAAACGAGTATTAAGGTTTGAAAGGTAAGTTTAAATAAAAATAAAATGAAACATATAAAATAAGCATATGTTTTTTTTTTTTTTTTTATTATTATTATTATTTTCATTCAATTTTTTGTTTATTATATTTATCGCAATGTGCTTAAAACGATAAAACAAGTATAAAGATTTAAAAAGTAAGTTTAAATAAAAAATAATACAAATAAAGTTTATTTATAATAAACAAACATATTTAAAACATTAAAAAAAGTAGTTTATATATATTATTTTTTATTTATTTCTTTTAAACATATTAAATAAAGTATAAAAAAAGTATTAAAACATTTAAACGTAGCATAAATAAGCTTAAAACATTAAAATAATTGAAAAGAAACAAACAAATTGAAAAAAATCGGCAAAAAAAGTTCAACAGCAACATTTGAGCATCATACACGTATGCATTACTTTACACTAGTGAGAGAGACGTGTTTGTGCGTTCGGTCGACTTGGCGAGAAAGCGGGCTTAAAGCATTACTGTTTAGCACCCGAGGCGCGGCTATTGCAGCGGCGGCGAACGTGCTATGTAAACGCATTGGAGCAGCGTATGAAAAACTACAAGCGTCCAGCGGCGGTAGGCTTATAGCTTTGCGAAGTCGTCGAGACGAGTAGCCGACGCAGGCAGGCACGGCTCGAGGCGGGTAACTGCAGCAGACAGATGGCGTGTTGCTGCTGACGAGTTAACCGGCAGAAGGCAAACGGTTGGTCGGGAGAAAGAACAGTCAGTTGTATAGCTGCATGCTGCAGTCGACGCGGGCTGGCGCTTTAAACAGCAAAAGGCCGGCGCCGACTTTCAGTAACGTTCGCAAGGCTTTTAAGCCGAGTGATAGAAAAGGTCTGTATTTATACAGTAAAAACGCTCAGTCGAGCAACGGGTTTAAACGCCCTCGGATAGTTATCTGGTTGATCCTGCCAGTAGTCATATGCTTGTCTCAAAGATTAAGCCATGCAAGTGTAAGTACGAGCTCACGTACAGTGAAACTGCGAATGGCTCATTAAATCAGTTATGGTTCATTTGATTGTACGCTTTTACATGGATAACTGTGGCAATTCTAGAGCTAATACATGCGTAAAGCGCCGAACTGACGTGAGGCGCGCATTTATCAGACCAAAACTAACCGGCTTTCGGGTCGTTACAATGGTGACTCTGGATAAGCTTGCGGATCGCACGGCCTAGTGCTGGCGACATCTCATTAAAGCAACTGCCCTATCAACTATCGTCGGTACGGTATCGGCCTACCGAGGTTGTAACGGGTGACGGAGAATCAGGGTTCGATTCCGGAGAGGGAGCCTGAGAAACGGCTACCACATCCAAGGAAGGCAGCAGGCGCGCAAATTACCCATTCCCGGCTCGGGGAGGTAGTGACGAAAAATAACAATGCAGACCTCGTACGAGGTCCTGCAATTGGAATGAGTACACTTTAAACTTTTTAACGAGTATCCATTGGAGGGCAAGTCTGGTGCCAGCAGCCGCGGTAATTCCAGCTCCAAAAGTGTATATTTAAGTTGTTGCGGTTGAAAAGCTCGTAGTTGGATATAGGGACGGCGAGGTTGGTCGGTCGAAAGGCTAGCACTGGCCTCGTTGTTCTTGTTGGTCGGTGCCTTCGCGGTGCTCTTAACTGAGTGTTGCGGTGGTCCGGCAAGTTTACCTTGAAAAAATTAGAGTGTTCAAAGCAGGCTTTACGCTTGTATAATGTTGCATGGAATAATGGAATAGGACCTCGGTTCTATTTTGTTGGTTTTCGGAGCACGAGGTAATGATTAATAGGAACGGACGGGGGCATCCGTACTGTGCCGTTAGAGGTGAAATTCTTGGATCGGCGCAAGACGAACGACTGCGAAAGCATTTGCCAAGAATGTTTTCTTTAATCAAGAGCGAAAGTCAGAGGTTCGAAGACGATCAGATACCGTCCTAGTTCTGACCTTAAACGATGCCGACTAGCGATCGGGCAGTGTCGAACTTAAGAACTGTCCGGCAGCTTCCGGGAAACCAAAGTCTTTGGGTTCCGGGGGAAGTATGGTTGCAAAGCTGAAACTTAAAGGAATTGACGGAAGGGCACCACCAGGAGTGGAGCCTGCGGCTTAATTTGACTCAACACGGGAAATCTCACCCGGCCCGGACACAGCGAGGATTGACAGATTGAGAGCTCTTTCTTGATTCTGTGGGTGGTGGTGCATGGCCGTTCTTAGTTGGTGGAGCGATTTGTCTGGTTAATTCCGATAACGAACGAGACTCTTACTTGCTAAATAGCTGCTCGACCCATTGGGTCGGAGACAACTTCTTAGAGGGACTAGTGGCGTTTAGCCACACGAGATTGAGCAATAACAGGTCTGTGATGCCCTTAGATGTTCGGGGCCGCACGCGCGCTACACTGACCGGATCATCGTGTGTTCCCTAGGCCGAAAGGTCCGGGTAATCCGTTGAACCCCGGTCGTGCTAGGGATAGGGACTTGCAATTGTTTCCCTTGAACGAGGAATTCCCAGTAAGCGCGAGTCATTAGCTTGCGTTGATTACGTCCCTGCCCTTTGTACACACCGCCCGTCGCTACTACCGATTGAATGGTTTAGTGAGGTCCTCCGATTGAGCCTGGTACGTGCGGCAACGCACTCGCCGGTGTTCGAAAAGACGATCGAACTTGATCATTTAGAGGAAGTAAAAGTCGTAACAAGGTTTCCGTAGGTGAACCTGCGGAAGGATCATTAACGAATCGAAATTTGATTTCAAGCGACGTCTCTTCTTCGAAGGGACCGAGCCCTGTAACTGTTATAGTTCGGTCGCGTTGCTTCCTGACAGCGGGAGTAATAATTCAGCACGCAAGTGCTGGCGCGGCCGCTTCTTTTTGAACACGATTTTTTGGTTGCATTGAGATTGATTAACACGAGAGATCTCTTAGCGGTGGATCACTCGGCTCGAGCGTCGATGAAGGACGGAGCTAGCTCCGAGAAGTAATGTGAATTGCAGGACACATTGAGCATCGATATTCTGAACGCGTATTGCGGCCTCGGGTAATCCTGGGGCCACGTCCGTCTCAGGGTCTTTAACACACCGATCCTTTCATTAGTTTGAAAGTGCCTGCGACTCGTTTCTGTATTAAGGAGCGTGTCGTCAAAGACAGCTGGTCTGGCGATTTCACAGCTGAAGCGTGAGCAGCCTGCTGGCCTCGGGTGAGGTAGCAACGACGGTAGGTGCTCGAGAATAAGTTAAGTGACTTCAAAAGGCCGACGTACAAAGCGCATGTACTTTTATAGTACATCACTTTTGACCTGAGATCGGGCGGGACGACCCGCTGAACTTAAGCATATCACTAAGCGGAGGAAAAGAAACTAACAAGGATTCCCCTAGTAACGGCGAGTGAAGCGGGATAAGCCCAGCGCTAAATCCGAGCCTTTTTGGAGGGCGAGGAAATGTAGCGTATGGAATTCAGCATGCGGCGAACCAACGACTGCCCACGTTCTTCTGATCGAGGCCTTTTCCCAGAGCGGGTGTTAGGCCCTTGGCGGCGGTCGTAATTCGTCCTAGCGGTTTTCCCGGAGTCGGGTTGTTTGGAAATGCAGCCCTAAGCGGGTGGTAAACTCCATCTAAGGCTAAATACTGGCTCGAGAC
>NW_028139821.1:2500-12500 GCF_965202585.1 Thalia democratica | reverse complement strand
AAGTAATTCCTTTATTATAAACTCATACTCTGACATTGCGCTAATATTGCTCGTGAATTGTTATTTAGTTTAAAAATATAATTTATATTACTTTTATTTTATTTTAATTCTATATAATAACTATTTTATATTTTTATTAAAAAATTTCTTGTTTAGTTTCTAAGCAACCACAGTTACGTTTATATGTTTAATTCTATTGTATTCTATATTTATCGATAATTTAATAAATGTTTTAAAAGACTATTCTGGTTTTCCACGCTCTCTTCAAAAATGTGAGTTCTTTTAATTCTTCCGCTTAATTATTCATTTTAAAGTAAAACAACTAGTTATACATATTATTATATTATAATGTATGTGTATTATATACTATTATTTTATAACATAAACATAGTTGAGTTATTGAATTAAACGTCAAATATTTTATTACCTAAAATTAAGTTAATCGTAAAATCTGATGTAGTATGAGATATTCTTTAGAAACTAACTATAAATATTCTTGAAGTAAAACAATACCATCTATAAATAGAACAATGAGAAATAGTAAAACAAACTAAACACAACATGTTTATTTTAACAATATTTTTTATTTAGTTTAATCACTTAATAAACTTTACTTCTAATTATCATAGTATTTAATATAGAATATAGTTAACAATCTTTTAAACAAAGTCTTAAATAAAGTTACAGGGAGTAATTGTAATTAAAACACCAAAAAAATAGGTTTTAATAAAAAAAATACTTACATCAAGTTAAAACTTTATAAGGATTAATTTTAAAATATCAAATTGATTGTAAATCAAGTGCAAATAGGTTTTTTAAACAAACCGAAGGGTTTATAAAGGCTTGTAAACGCTCTCAAACGCCTACGACCATACCACACTGAGCACACCCCATCTCGTCCGATCTGGGAAGTTAAGCAGTGTCGGGCGTGGTTAGTACTTAGATGGGTGACCGCTTGGGAATACCACGTGCCGTAGGCTTTTGCTTTTTGAATTCATCTTTTTTGTACTATTTTTCTTTCTGACCTATTTATACTTATTACTCGTTTATTTACATTTCTTTAACGCTTAAAAGAAAAGTAAATTCTAGTTATTAGCAAATAAAAACTCAAGCCAATCAGATAACGTTATTTGCTGTTTAAACCAATTAGAGCGCTAAAAAAGTGGTTTGACCAGTTTGAGATATCGAAAAAATAATGGCACCATCTTGTAGAGTACAATTTTCTGAGTTGAAATTAATACAATTAGTCTTTTATACTAAAACTTTAAAGTTTTTTTGTCCAAAAACAAATAAAAGCGTGGCTACTTGAAAAATCAAACGAAAATAAATTTTGCACTTTTGTATTGTGAGTCATAATAAGTTATTTACTGTTACCAACAGATACTAGCAAAAGCTTTTTAAAGTTTTGTATTAACTTAATGTATTTGTAATTACTTTTACTTAATAGAAACTATTGAATTACGTTTACTTAGTTTACTTTTGTATGTGTATTAAATATATAGCAATTTTGTTTGAACTTAAATAAGGACTATTAAACTATTAAAAGAAAACTATCAAAGTTTACTAACTCAAAAGCTAAATCTTAGTTTTATTGTTATAAACATTTATGTTGTAATTTACTAATAACTAAATGAGTTTATTTCAAACAAAAAGAATTAAATAATGTTATGTTATGTCAAGCCTACTATATGAGGTATATAGGTATATAAGGTATACAAGCTTATGTTTGAAAATTATAATAATAAAAATAAAAATAAATATTTAGTTGGTAAAATTTGTATGTTTTAATATGCTTTGAAATTAGAGTTAGTATAGAAGTTTTTTTTTAAATATAATAAATATAAATTTAGTAACTGTTAGTTTTATACTTTAATAAAAGAAATATGGTTAACAAGTAAGTTAAAAATGAAAGAAGCATAAAAAAACACACTAATTAACTGCTTATTCAATAGTTTGATTATTTAATTATTTTTCTGTTATATAGTTTAATCGTATTGTATAAAAAATACAGAGGTTTAAAGTAAGTTTGAATAAAAATAAAACAAAACATATAAAATAAGCATTAGTTCAAATACATAGTTTTTTTTTTCTAAGAAAATTTAATTCTTTAATAATAAGTAGTAATTTAAATAAAAAATAATACAAATAAAGTTGTACAATATATATACAATAGTTTGTCAAACTAGGCAAACACTACTAGGCAAAAAACAAACTAGGCAAAAAACCTACAAAGTAGGCCACCACTACAATCCAATGTTCCAACTGGAAATTCAATGAGATCGTTACTGTACTTGTGATGAACGTTGATAATCCCCAAGATTGTAAGTCGAAGGCCTTACCCAACCTAACCAGCGCACTGGTTTTCTTACAACTGAATTAATCAACATTTAATATTGAATATAATCATTATTGATAGATAGAGGAATGTTGACAATCAACAACAGATTGTAGGTCAAAGGCATTACTCGACCCAAGTACCCACAACCTAGATTGAACAACATTTATTAGATAGATTTGTTTATTGATAGATAGAGGAATATTGTCAATCCACAACAGATTGTAAGTCAAAGGCATTACTCGACCCAAGTACCCACAACCTAGATTGAACAACATTTGTTAGATAGATTAGTTAGATAGATAAATAGTACAGTATAATCTCAAAGAATTTGAAGCCCGAACATTGAACGATAGTGGTGTTTCGTGACGACTAGCGGGATTCGATCTCTCAACCTTCTGCTTATGAGTCAGCTGATAAGACCACTGACCCACCGCGCCACGACAAAGATAAAGAAATATTTTGCTATATAAATAGGTTGATTTTTCAGTGAACTTCAAGTGTCAATTTTTCAGTGTCAATTACAGTGAACTTCAAGTAAGATATACAACAGTATATATATTTCCGAGTCTGACTTTGAGTAC
Source organism: Thalia democratica (assembly GCF_965202585.1). Lineage (NCBI taxonomy): Eukaryota > Metazoa > Chordata > Thaliacea > Salpida > Salpidae > Thalia > Thalia democratica. Next base: position 9,581 of record NW_028139821.1, on the reverse strand, counting down.
TTTTTATATATTATTAACAAGATTTTTTAGGAGTAATATCTGTTTAGTTCTTTAATATATCTTTAAAATAATAATATTTTTTAAGGTGTTTAAAACTTTTAGAAGCTGTATGTAATGTCTTTTAGTTTAATAGTTCTTTAAATTAGTAAAAAAAAAATAAGCATGGTTGAGTTATCAAATTAAACAAAATAGAACGTCAAGTATTTAATTACTAAAATTAATTTAATTAAAAAAAAATCTCAGGTAATCTAAAATGTCAGGAATTATTTAAAAATAAATATAAATTTAAAACTTATTATATTGAAAAGATTGATGAATAATACTCTTGAATGTATGAAATGTTTGTATTTGTAATGCAATAACATAAATGGATAGATCAATGACAAATTGTAAACATATTGTATTATTTTATTTTACGATTTTATTTTATTTATTTAATAATTCAATAAACTTTACTTCTACTTGTCCTGGTCTTAGGTAATTTATAGATAACAATAATTTAAACAAACACTTTTGTACAGTTACAATACAGTTTTAGTACAGTTTGGGAGTAACTGTTGATTAAAAAAACAAAAAAAAAGTTAATTCAGGTTAAAATTTTATAAGGAATAATTTTAAAATATCAAATCGATTGTAAATCAAGTGCAAATAGGTTTTTTAAACAAACCGAAGGGTTTATAAAGGCTTGTAAACGCTTTCAAACGCCTACGACCATACCACACTGAGCACACCCCATCTCGTCCGATCTGGGAAGTTAAGCAGTGTCGGGCGTGGTTAGTACTTAGATGGGTGACCGCTTGGGAATACCACGTGCCGTAGGCTTTTGCTTTTTGAATTCATCTTTTTTGTACTATTTTTCTTTCTGACCTATTTATACTTATTACTCGTTTATTTACATTTCTTTAACGCTTAAAAGAAAAGTAAATTCTAGTTATTAGCAAATAAAAACTCAAGCCAATCAGATAACGTTATTTGCTGTTTAAACCAATTAGAGCGCTAAAAAAGTGGTTTGACCAGTTTGAGATATCGAAAAAATAATGGCACCATCTTGTAGAGTACAATTTTCTGAGTTAAAATTAATACAATTAGTCTTTTATACTAAAACTTTAAAGTCTTTTTGTCCACAAACAAATAAAAGCGTGGCTACTTGAAAAATCAAACGAAAATAAATTTTGCACTTTTGTATTGTGAGTCATAATAAGTTATTTACTGTTACCAACAGATACTAGCAAAAGCTTTTTAAAGTTTTGTATTAACTTAATGTATTTGTACTTAGTTTAAATTAATAGAGTTTATTTGGTTTACTTTATTATGTGTATTGAATGTGCTAGTATCTAAAAATAAATACAACTAAAACAAAACAAACAAGGAGAGTACTTGAATAGAACCAACACAATTTACAGACCAGTTGTGTACTAAATTTAAAGAAATTCTGAATAGTGAATATGCAATTATTATTATAAGTTCAAAATTCACTTTAATTTAAATTAATGTATTTTGTAAATTGGTTTTATTTAATAGATAGTAGTGAATTACTTTATTTAATTTACTTTAGTATGTGTTGTATAACTTAATTTAAACCAGAAGCAAAACGGGATTATACTTTCAATAAACTACACAATTTACAGACCAGTTGTGTACTAAATAAAAAGCTATTGTGAATAGTGAATATGCAATTATTATTATAAGTTTATAAGTTCACAGTTTACAAAAGCTTTACAATTTAGTTATTATTTTGTTCATATTTGCATATCTAATTTATGAAAAGTTAGTGTTATGTGTTTTGGCTTTTTAATTTCTTTATTTGTACAACTGTTAGTTTTATATTCTAAAGAAACATTTTTAAATAAATATGTTTAACAAGTAACTTAAAAATAGAAGAAATATATTGTATATATTGAACTATTTATATTTATTCTAGCTATTTGCTTAGTGTATTTATTAATGTGATTATTTTATTTTGTTGTTTGTCTTATAGTTTAATCGTATTGTGTTGAAATATATATAACAAATACAGAGGTTTAAAGTAAGTTTAAATGAAAATAAAATAAGACATATAGTTGAAATATAAGTTTAAAAAAATATTTTTTTTTATTTCTTTGTTTGTTTGATTGTTTGTTTATTATATAATCGCGACGTTTCATTTTATTACTTTTAAGCATACTAAATATAATAATAGGTATAGTTAGAGGAAAAATTCAATTAGTTTCTAATGTAATAAAAAAGTTTATTTCCACAAATAAATAAATACCTGAAAAATCAAATGAAAAATAAATTTCGCACTCTTGTATTGTGAGTCATAATAGGTTATTTACTGTTACCAACAGATACAAGCGAAGGCTTTTTAAAGTTCTTGTATTTGTATTGTTATTTGTACTTAGTTTTATTAAAATGACAGTATTGATGGTTACGTTTATTAAGTATGTTTATTTAACGTTATGTAACTCAAGTAAAACCAGAAGCAAATAAGGAGACTACTTTCAATAAACTACACAATTTACATACCAATTGTATACTAAACTTAAAGCTATTCTATTCTATTTTATTCTTGATAGTTATTTTAAAGTTATTAAATTATACAAATGTATTTTGTAAAGTAGTTTTATAAAGTTACTATAGTTTATTTAACTTACTATAGTATGTGTTATATAACTTTAATTAAACTAGAAGCAAAAAGGGAGACTACTTTAAATAAACTACACAATTTATTGTTATATATAACTCTAATAAAACCAGAAGCAAAAAGGGAGACTACTTTAAATGAACTACACAAATTAAAATTATATTATTATTTATAAATCAATCGTGTTGTGTTTCAAAATAAATTTTTCAAATAATGTTTTACAAGTATTTATCAGTTATTTAGTTTTCTTTTTATAGTTTAGCCGTATTGTTTTATTTATTTGTTATTATCTTTATTTAATTGTTTGCTTATTATATTTATCGCCATGTGCTTAAAAAATAAAACAACTATATAGATTTAAAAAGTAAGTTTAAATAAAAATAAAATGAAACATATAAAATAAGTTTATGATTTTTTTTTCATTATTATTATTTTTATTTCATTGTTTGTTTATTATATCTATCGCGATGTGCTTAAAAAATAAAACAACTATAAAGGTTTAAAAAGTAATTTTAAATAAAGATAAAATGAAACATATAAAATAAGCTTATGTTTGATTTTTTATTTTATTTTTATTTAATTGTTTGCTTATTATATTTATCGCGATGTGCTTAAAAGAATAGAACAAATACAAAGGTTTAAGTTGTAAGTTTTAAATAAAATAAAATGAAACATACAAAATAAGCTTATGATTTATTATTATTATTATTATTATTATTTTTATTTCATTGTTTGTTTATTATATCTATCGCGATGTGCTTAAAAAATAAAACAATTATAAAGGTTTAAAAGGAAGTTTAAATAAAGATAAAATGAAACATATAAAATAAGCTTTTGTTTGATTTTTTTATTTTATTTTTATTTATTTTTATTTAATTGTTTGTTTATTATATTTATCGCGATCTGCTTAAAAAAATAAAACGAGTATTAAGGTTTGAAAGGTAAGTTTAAATAAAAATAAAATGAAACATATAAAATAAGCATATGTTTTTTTTTTTTTTTTTATTATTATTATTATTTTCATTCAATTTTTTGTTTATTATATTTATCGCAATGTGCTTAAAACGATAAAACAAGTATAAAGATTTAAAAAGTAAGTTTAAATAAAAAATAATACAAATAAAGTTTATTTATAATAAACAAACATATTTAAAACATTAAAAAAAGTAGTTTATATATATTATTTTTTATTTATTTCTTTTAAACATATTAAATAAAGTATAAAAAAAGTATTAAAACATTTAAACGTAGCATAAATAAGCTTAAAACATTAAAATAATTGAAAAGAAACAAACAAATTGAAAAAAATCGGCAAAAAAAGTTCAACAGCAACATTTGAGCATCATACACGTATGCATTACTTTACACTAGTGAGAGAGACGTGTTTGTGCGTTCGGTCGACTTGGCGAGAAAGCGGGCTTAAAGCATTACTGTTTAGCACCCGAGGCGCGGCTATTGCAGCGGCGGCGAACGTGCTATGTAAACGCATTGGAGCAGCGTATGAAAAACTACAAGCGTCCAGCGGCGGTAGGCTTATAGCTTTGCGAAGTCGTCGAGACGAGTAGCCGACGCAGGCAGGCACGGCTCGAGGCGGGTAACTGCAGCAGACAGATGGCGTGTTGCTGCTGACGAGTTAACCGGCAGAAGGCAAACGGTTGGTCGGGAGAAAGAACAGTCAGTTGTATAGCTGCATGCTGCAGTCGACGCGGGCTGGCGCTTTAAACAGCAAAAGGCCGGCGCCGACTTTCAGTAACGTTCGCAAGGCTTTTAAGCCGAGTGATAGAAAAGGTCTGTATTTATACAGTAAAAACGCTCAGTCGAGCAACGGGTTTAAACGCCCTCGGATAGTTATCTGGTTGATCCTGCCAGTAGTCATATGCTTGTCTCAAAGATTAAGCCATGCAAGTGTAAGTACGAGCTCACGTACAGTGAAACTGCGAATGGCTCATTAAATCAGTTATGGTTCATTTGATTGTACGCTTTTACATGGATAACTGTGGCAATTCTAGAGCTAATACATGCGTAAAGCGCCGAACTGACGTGAGGCGCGCATTTATCAGACCAAAACTAACCGGCTTTCGGGTCGTTACAATGGTGACTCTGGATAAGCTTGCGGATCGCACGGCCTAGTGCTGGCGACATCTCATTAAAGCAACTGCCCTATCAACTATCGTCGGTACGGTATCGGCCTACCGAGGTTGTAACGGGTGACGGAGAATCAGGGTTCGATTCCGGAGAGGGAGCCTGAGAAACGGCTACCACATCCAAGGAAGGCAGCAGGCGCGCAAATTACCCATTCCCGGCTCGGGGAGGTAGTGACGAAAAATAACAATGCAGACCTCGTACGAGGTCCTGCAATTGGAATGAGTACACTTTAAACTTTTTAACGAGTATCCATTGGAGGGCAAGTCTGGTGCCAGCAGCCGCGGTAATTCCAGCTCCAAAAGTGTATATTTAAGTTGTTGCGGTTGAAAAGCTCGTAGTTGGATATAGGGACGGCGAGGTTGGTCGGTCGAAAGGCTAGCACTGGCCTCGTTGTTCTTGTTGGTCGGTGCCTTCGCGGTGCTCTTAACTGAGTGTTGCGGTGGTCCGGCAAGTTTACCTTGAAAAAATTAGAGTGTTCAAAGCAGGCTTTACGCTTGTATAATGTTGCATGGAATAATGGAATAGGACCTCGGTTCTATTTTGTTGGTTTTCGGAGCACGAGGTAATGATTAATAGGAACGGACGGGGGCATCCGTACTGTGCCGTTAGAGGTGAAATTCTTGGATCGGCGCAAGACGAACGACTGCGAAAGCATTTGCCAAGAATGTTTTCTTTAATCAAGAGCGAAAGTCAGAGGTTCGAAGACGATCAGATACCGTCCTAGTTCTGACCTTAAACGATGCCGACTAGCGATCGGGCAGTGTCGAACTTAAGAACTGTCCGGCAGCTTCCGGGAAACCAAAGTCTTTGGGTTCCGGGGGAAGTATGGTTGCAAAGCTGAAACTTAAAGGAATTGACGGAAGGGCACCACCAGGAGTGGAGCCTGCGGCTTAATTTGACTCAACACGGGAAATCTCACCCGGCCCGGACACAGCGAGGATTGACAGATTGAGAGCTCTTTCTTGATTCTGTGGGTGGTGGTGCATGGCCGTTCTTAGTTGGTGGAGCGATTTGTCTGGTTAATTCCGATAACGAACGAGACTCTTACTTGCTAAATAGCTGCTCGACCCATTGGGTCGGAGACAACTTCTTAGAGGGACTAGTGGCGTTTAGCCACACGAGATTGAGCAATAACAGGTCTGTGATGCCCTTAGATGTTCGGGGCCGCACGCGCGCTACACTGACCGGATCATCGTGTGTTCCCTAGGCCGAAAGGTCCGGGTAATCCGTTGAACCCCGGTCGTGCTAGGGATAGGGACTTGCAATTGTTTCCCTTGAACGAGGAATTCCCAGTAAGCGCGAGTCATTAGCTTGCGTTGATTACGTCCCTGCCCTTTGTACACACCGCCCGTCGCTACTACCGATTGAATGGTTTAGTGAGGTCCTCCGATTGAGCCTGGTACGTGCGGCAACGCACTCGCCGGTGTTCGAAAAGACGATCGAACTTGATCATTTAGAGGAAGTAAAAGTCGTAACAAGGTTTCCGTAGGTGAACCTGCGGAAGGATCATTAACGAATCGAAATTTGATTTCAAGCGACGTCTCTTCTTCGAAGGGACCGAGCCCTGTAACTGTTATAGTTCGGTCGCGTTGCTTCCTGACAGCGGGAGTAATAATTCAGCACGCAAGTGCTGGCGCGGCCGCTTCTTTTTGAACACGATTTTTTGGTTGCATTGAGATTGATTAACACGAGAGATCTCTTAGCGGTGGATCACTCGGCTCGAGCGTCGATGAAGGACGGAGCTAGCTCCGAGAAGTAATGTGAATTGCAGGACACATTGAGCATCGATATTCTGAACGCGTATTGCGGCCTCGGGTAATCCTGGGGCCACGTCCGTCTCAGGGTCTTTAACACACCGATCCTTTCATTAGTTTGAAAGTGCCTGCGACTCGTTTCTGTATTAAGGAGCGTGTCGTCAAAGACAGCTGGTCTGGCGATTTCACAGCTGAAGCGTGAGCAGCCTGCTGGCCTCGGGTGAGGTAGCAACGACGGTAGGTGCTCGAGAATAAGTTAAGTGACTTCAAAAGGCCGACGTACAAAGCGCATGTACTTTTATAGTACATCACTTTTGACCTGAGATCGGGCGGGACGACCCGCTGAACTTAAGCATATCACTAAGCGGAGGAAAAGAAACTAACAAGGATTCCCCTAGTAACGGCGAGTGAAGCGGGATAAGCCCAGCGCTAAATCCGAGCCTTTTTGGAGGGCGAGGAAATGTAGCGTATGGAATTCAGCATGCGGCGAACCAACGACTGCCCACGTTCTTCTGATCGAGGCCTTTTCCCAGAGCGGGTGTTAGGCCCTTGGCGGCGG
>NW_028139820.1:0-42807 GCF_965202585.1 Thalia democratica | reverse complement strand
TCCAAAAATAACCCTTTTAATATCCTTTCCTCAATAAGAATTTTTCATAAAAAGCCATTTTATTTTGCATGATAAAATAACCATCATTAACGGTAACGCGTCAAATATGCACGAACGGACACTTTTTCACGAGAGGTCACTTTAACACGAAGGGTCATTTTTGCACGAGAGTAAAAACAAAAAAGTTAATTAAAAACGTTATAAAAAAAAACATTAAAAAAATATATATAAGTTACTAGCCGAGTGTAAGGGTTATTGGTAACAGTAAAAGTAAAAATAATGATTAAAAAAATAACTTATAAATTTTATTAATAAAAAAGAAAAACTATCGTCCGAGGGTAAGGGTTAAGGGTAACAGTGATAGTGAAAATAAAAATTATCAATAAAAGTTAAAAAACTATAAAAAATAGAAACAAAAATAATAAAGTTTATTAAAAAGAAGTTACTGACCGAGGGTAAGTGATAGTGAAAAAAAAAAGAAAATTTAAATTAAAATAAATAATAAGAAAGCAAATAAATAAAAAAATTCAAGCCGTGCAAATCAGTCTTTGTGCAAAAGTGACCCCTCGGGCAAAAGCTTCTTCGTGCAAAAGCGTCTTCGTGTGTAAGTGTCTTTGTGCAAAAGTGACCCTTCGTACATATTTGACTCCTACCCATCTTAACAATATTGACAATGTTTACAACTCAAGGTTTTTTTTAATGTGTACCCTTGTTGTTTTGTTTTTTATTATTTTAAACAATAATGATTTATAATTTAATTATAGGTACAACGTGTTTCATGTATAACTAGTGTCCAACTCTATAACTTTTAGCTTCATATTTTTTGTTTTTTAAATTTATTTAATTTCAATTCCTTACTATATACCAGTGGCGTCGCATGGTCTTTTTGTTAGGGGGTGCTGCAGATTGACATTGTCAAATTAAAAATTCCCCTAGTTTGTAACATTTATATGAAAATCATAGAGGTAATATGAAGACATAACAAATTTTTCAGAAAAAAGTTAACATATTTGTATAATTAAATAATATATAAAACATAAAAAAAATATTAAAAAAGCATATTTCATACATTTGTATATCATCACCCTTTCCTAGCAACTATGGCTACTTTTATTTTTATTTATGTCAATGTAAGTTTTTGTATTTGCCCAATAATAAATTTATTAACTTAATTTTATTACTTGTCTAATTAGTAAAAAAAAAACAAAAAAAAAACATACAAGTAATTAAAAAAAATCGAGGTTGCCCCTGCTCGAGTTTTCCCTGCTCAAGTTCCCCTGCTCGACTTTCCCCTACTCGAGTTTTCCCTGCTAGAGTTGCTCCTGCTCGAGTCGTTCCTGATCGAGTATTCCATGATCGAGTTTTCCCTGCTTAAATTGCTCCTACTCGAGTTGTTCCTTTTCGTGTTGCCTCTGCTTGAGTATTCCCTCCTCGAGTTTCTTCTACTCGAGTTCAACTTGTCTTATATCGCGTTGTAATAAATTTAAAACAACGATCATGATTTAATTCACATGGTGCTAAAAATTCATGCAGCTCCAGAATTCAACTTTACAACAACTTTTGTGTTAAAAACTTGTAAACATTTAAGATGCAGCTGACACAGATTGAGCTTGCAGCGCCAATTTTACGAAAATTTTGAACATCAAGTATAAAATTTTGAAAAAAAAATTAGCAGGGAATTAACGACGTTCATATACTTATTTTGCTGTATTTTTTGTACACATTCTAATTTTTTAAACTAATATAAAAAGTTTTATATAATCTTAAAGCTTAATTTCTCAGCGTTAAAATAAAATTACTTTGACGTAGTAGTACAGCTAAAGCAGGGGCAAATTTTTTGCAACGTGTTTAAAGGCTTAAACTCTAAGATGAATATTAGCATAATTTTTAATTTTTTTAGGTGGAGCTGCAGCTCCAGCGTTCCACCCCACACGTTGCCCTTACTGTATACAGTAGTTCATTTGCTTATCTTTACCTGTTTACAGCTTATATTTTAGTTAATTTTTTAAATGTAATATATCATAATTACTTTTTTTAATACTTTTCATAGTATACTTCTTTTAATTTTCTTATCACTTAACTTAATTCGCAGGTAACTTTTATTATTTTTAATTTTTATTATTATTATTTTACTTCAGTTTTACAATTTGAAAATTTACTTTGCAGTGAAACAGTGTAATTAGATTTCTTAAAATAAATTTTTTTCCGAATAACAGTAGTAGAATATTTTTTTATGATATTTAACTGTTACTAAAACAAAACAAGTTTTTTTTTTAATTTTCCAGCTATTTTTTAATAATTTTAGAGTGTTCGATAGTCAAGAAATCTATGTCTAAATACGATAAAGAAACTAAACTGCTTTCTAACAAATATGTGAAACTTTTAGTACTTTTAACTAAAGTATTTCTTTAAACATTTATTAAGTAAAACTTTTCAATAAGGTTACAATCTTTTTCTTAAAAAAACACAAGATTTAATTAGGATAAAGTCCTAGTAATTCGGAACTTTCTAGCAACATCAAAATTTAAAAATTCTAAATTAAATTTTTTTGTGACGTTCATAATTCATTTTATTTACGTAAGTATAACTTCTTAATTAGGTGTTACAATCCTTGTAAATAAGAAAACACCAGATTTAATTATGATAAAGTCCTTGAGATTCCGAAAAATTTCTTTAGAAGTCAAGAAATAAAACTCCTTCACTTACGTAGTCACATAAACTTTTTTCCCTTAGTATGAAAAGGGAACACTAAACAATATGCATTCAACTAACGGTATTAAACTAAGAAATGCTTTTTAACACCAAGTCTTTTGTAAATAAAAAAATATCCGATACTTGATATTTTATAGGGTAATACCTATAAAGCTAGTCATGGAAAACTTCTTTAAAAAATTAAATTCAATGTAAAGTAAAGTTTCTACAAATTCTTATTTTGAATTTAAACAATAAAAACAGTTATCAAATTTAAAAAACAGTTATTTATGCTAATATTTGTTTGATATTAGTTATACATCTTGTTTTTCAACAGTTAAATAAGTTTTTGTTTCATAAAACTTTCTAAACTACTGTAAAATAATACAAGTTAATTTAAATTTGATGTATTGTATTTTCTCTACCTTTAAAAATATTCATGAACTGCATTTAAATCAATAAAAATTGTACATCAAAAAAAAAAAGTATAAATTTTTTTTTATACATTTTGTGTGTTTTGTTTTTGAGTATTTTAGTGTTTTTTTTTAGTCGAAAAGATGTAGTATAATTGATAAAACTTACAATATAAGGAACTAAAAAGAGTATAAATTATCTAATCACTATAACATCTTTAATAGAATTCTAAAATCAATATTAGTAACAAAAAAATATACAAACTGTTTTTTGCTTATCAATAATAGGTATTTATAATTAGACGGGGGCGGTCTTTTAAAAATTGATTTAAGGTTTTGTCAATAGCGTGTTTAAATTTCAAACTTCAGAGGACTTTTAGGAAAATTAATAAAAACTAGGCATTTGCTGTACGAGTTGTCCTAGATATGATTTAAACTGTATCCAACAAGGAGTAGAACTCGATAACTGAAAAGTCTTTTTGTGCGTCAGGTCCTAAGAACAAGTATTTTAAGCGATTTTTTAAAATTTAATAAACAATTAAAAAATTAGTTTATTAGTATTTTGCTTCATCCTCTAGGCCTTAAAAGCATAAATTTTTTGTTCAAAGTAGATAGGTAACTTAAGACGAATTAATAAAACTAAAATCTTTTTTCGCTTTTTACTAGTTTTAAAACTTGGGAATTTAATAAGAATAAGATAGTTTTTATTAGAGACTGTTATTTTTTTTAAATGAATAATGGTTTTAAAACCTTTTAAATATTATAACTAGTTTTACGTTTCAAAGTATAAAGAGATAATATAAATCAAAAAAAAATAATACAAATTACGTACTACGACAGGGTTTTCAACAAGTAAACTCGATATAACAAGTAAGTAAAGTTAAATAATTACTAAGATTAGTAAGTTGTATATTACTAAAAATACTACCTTCAACAATATTTACGACTGCTATGAAAAATGAGCTAAAAAACGCATTTCGAAAACATAAAAAGTTCCAAAAAAACTTTAAATTTTAACTGAAAAAAAATCTTTTTTTAATTGTTAAATTAAGAAACGCAGTTTTCATGCAACTAAAAAGTCTGAACGAATAAGCTTTTATTAATGCTTTTTTTCATACAAATTAACTGAGAAAAGTCTGAAAGGCTTTTAATCTTAGTTTTCAACAACAAAAACTTAGTTCTATTTTTACTAAGAAAGTATTAATACAATTTTAATTTTGTGAATGAACTACTCAGAGATTTCATTATATATTAGAATAGACCAACATAATTTAAAATCCCTTAGAGGTTGGATTGACTCGGCCACAAATAAACCACTTATTAGGTCGTCGGCGACTGCTGAGACTAATTAAACAATTATGATTGTGCAAACAACTATAATGATAGTTAATTTTCAATTTTAAATAAAGCACGTAATATATATTATCTAAACGTTTTAGAACCTTTATTTATAAAAACGTTTCAACCTAAGTAATGCAAGCAACAGCAAGTTTATAAATCTATTCTTTATAAGTTATTATAAATGTTTTGTCTAGTTTGTCGCTTATTTTATTTTATTTATTGTTTAATTTTTATTCATTTTTTGTACGTATGATTATCTTAATTAATTTACTATCTAATTTATAATATTGTAACCATAAACTATTAATCTACCTCTAAATATTTTTTCTTAATTTATTTATTGAGTATTTTCTGATAAAACCTAAAACTGTTTACTTACTCGAAGTTTAATTTAAAAGTATGTTGCTAACAGACGTAGTTGATATTGGTTAGCTAACATATATCTTACTTGTTTGCTAAATAAAAATATTTCTGAATGAATCGTATCTCAAGTTTTTGATTTTTATATGTAGTGCTAAAGAGTTATCCTTTTTATTTGTTTAAAGTGACCTTTTTATTTTTTTATACTATATAAGTTAACAACGTATTAGCTTTGTACCTACTTACTTGCATAAAAGCATACTTTTAAATGCGAGAAGGTTTTGTGTTTTAACAAACATAGCTAAAGTCATCTTATTAAGTTTTTTAAAGATTTCAAATGAATCAACGTTAAACAATATTAGACTTTTAGGTCATTTTGCTACACGCCACTTTTTTAGAGTAACTATAAAATTTTTGATGATTATATCATTAGCTAAAGAGTTCTACCTCTACAAAAATCTTTCATATTTTGTTTAATGTTTTTTAAATTCAGTAAAAACAAATACATTGCATTCTGGTGGTTATTATATATATATATATATATAAAATTTAATAGTTTTTACAAACTTGTAATGTTTATTAAATCAGAACTAAAAAACTAAGTGATTTGAAGCTTATTACAAAAGTTATAAAACTTCTGTATATCAAAACCGATGTCAAGAGGTTTAAAATATCAATAAGTATTGAATTTTCTTAAACATTAGAAACACTATATAAGTAAACCATTTTAAGTATAAACTATTATTACATAAATTTTCAAAAATAGATGATTACAATGATAAATATTCAATATAGTCTAAAAAATTCGTATATACTAACATTCCTTTTAAAAGTACTATTCTTATAAATTTCCTACCTAAAATAAATCTTCAGAAATGAAAATGTTATAAGTTTTATATGCTTAAAAATGTAGCATTGCATAGAAAATAAAATAAAGTTTTATTATATAGTTTGTTAAACGAGGTCAACTTTATAAAAAATATAAGTGAAACAAGATTAAAAATTAAATTTAGAAATAAAATTTTAGATCTTATAACTTAAATTGTTTTTAGTGTATTATCATTATTGTAAAATAACCTCAATATTTTTTTTCTTAAGGTTTTAACTTTTTTATAACAAATAAAAAACATGCGCTAATAACTAAGGTACAGTGCATATCTAAAGAGTCTAAAAGTATTATAAATAAATATTAAATGTTCAAATCTTTAAATAACTCTTTACAAGTAAAATTTTCTAAATGGTTATTATTAAACAAACAAGTATAAAATCAATAAATTTTAGCTATTTAGTTTAATTCTTTTAGTTAAACTAAATTGCTTCTTTACCAAAAGTCTGAAACTCTTTAAAAGCTAATAACGTAGTTTGTCATTCTAGTTTAATAACAAGTAGGGCACCTCCGGCTGGTTATAGCACCCTTGACAGAAAAAAACATGCTCTATTAATTATTTAACCGTTTACTAAACACATTACAATATATGCATTAAAAACAAAATGTATTCTAAAAGCTTTCAAAACTACAACAAAAAATAAAACTGATTTAGGTATTCTACGTGCGGCATAAATTTTTTTGATCAATGTGTGATTTTATAAATAAACTAAAATCAAATAATGTAAATAAAGTAAAATTTTTATAATCATAATAAAAAACGAGTATGAAATGAAAATTCACTTTATTCACTCTAGTGATAATCATAAATAAAAAAATATTGACTTAGGACTTGTTATAAGTTATAACCGACAATGTTGTTTGGGTTACTTAAAAATTAAACTTATCTGGTTATAATTTGTTATAAACCCACACTATAAACCTTATATTTAAATAACAACGTTTATCTAGCTAATACTGATAACAAGTAATTTTTAAGGCTAATCTATATAAAACTATACATGACAATGACTGAACATATTTAAAACAATTAAGCAACAATAAATATTAAAAATAATCATACTTTAGAAAGTACTTTAATTATTGTCAAAACTTTTACACAAGAATTAAATCAAACAGGAATAAACTTTATATGTATAAATTAATTTGAAACTTAATTACTCGGATTTTGAATAAAAAAGTCGTTTTAAGAAACAACATTGTTTAAAAATAACTTTACACTAAAGAACAAATGCAGAATATAAAAAAGTTAATTGTAAACTATGGCGGTACTTCAACGATAAACAGTATGAAGCGGCTCTTTAGTAGCTGCATTATTTAATAACCATTTCTATAAAGTTTATACTAATCAAAGCATACGCTATTGATTTAAGTTTCAAAATAGCAATATTGTTATAAAGGAAACCGCTCAGTTTTAATTCGCCAAAAATCTCACCCGATCAAATGTAAGAACCGCTTACCGACCAACGGTACTTAATTACAAGTATATACTACTATAAATTGATATCTGTACAAAGAAAAATACTTTTATAGAAATAGGGTGGAAATTTAGCGCCGGTAGGAGTTGTAAGTATATCTTTTTTAAGATTCAATAAACTATAGCATTCTTTTTTTTTTTACCATACCAATTCACTATAATTTACTATTAGTAATATATCTTTAAGTGCACAAAATACAGTACATTTTTTTTTTGTTGATTGTAATTACAAAAATGCAAGCTTATTTTTCTTATAATTATGAAGTTGTAGAAACGTTTCTCTAGTTTCTTCTGCTTGTTTTAATTTAGTATTTTAAATAATGTTTAGTTTCGGTATATTATTTCGCAGCTATTTTTTATTAACTAATTAAAAACTATAATGTAGGATAAGTAATTAATCTTGAATATTAATAAAACTTTGTAATTTTATTTTTTTTTATCAGTTATTAGAAGCTATGAGATGTCACTAAAATGCACACAAATTAAAGCTTAAGTTTTGTATTTATATTTAAACTAATTTCTACAGTTTACAAATATGCAACTAATCTAAGTTTATAACGAGACATTGTAATTTTATTGTTCTCTTAAAGATTTTTAGTTTACAACAAAGTTAATGATATTAGCTTAAAACTTGTAAATTTGATGAACAATCTTGAGTTTTCATTTCTTCAAAAAGTTAGTTTACAAACGAAGTTTCATTCAAAAAGCTCAGCAAATGTAAATAAATTAGTATACTCAATTTTGTTTTGGCCACGGGTATGGCTTAGTTTAATGCTAGATATGTTTTATAATGTTTTTTTTAATATTGTAATTAATTAAACTACAGAGTAATATGTATGCAGTTTGTATAAGAAATTAAAAACTGATACATAATTAAAAGACTACTTGACATACTCACGTGTAGTTAATAAAAAATAAAAATATTTTTAACATTAGTGTATAAAGTTAAGAACTCGAATGCATTTTTTCCCGTAGACAAAAACAAATGTTGTAATAGCTGTTAACTAGCTGTTTTTTAAATAAAATTTATTATTTTAGAAAGTTCTAGTTGTAAATAATAGTGTCCGACATTGTGTTAATTGCTTAAACAATTATTTTTAAGATTAAATTGCTCCTTTTTGCCGTGTTACTACAATTATTATACTTAATAACAAAAATATATGTAGTTTAGTCTAGTATAAGCAAAACTTAATAACTTGAAATACTACGTTAAAAATTGATAAAAATATATATTATATACTTTTAACTTACAGTAGTTTTAAAGTCTGATCACAGTTGTATGATGTTTACTTAGACTTATTTATTTAAAAATATATTTTTTTTGTTACTAAAATTAAGTTTAATTATAATACAGCTACTAGAAAGCTATTATAAAATTCACAATTTACGGACTTTCTAACGAGAAATATTCATCTTGTAATAAGCTAATACTTGAAATCTTTAATTGCTGGGTACTTAACATATACGTAGTTAATAAGGACATAAAGCTTTTTTAATAATAAAAGTTTTGTTGTATCTCTTTAAGTTAAATCTATTGACTAAATAACAAAAAGCAATATTTAATTGGCAGGTAAACTGTATTTCATTTAAATAAAGTGCAGGTTTAAATTTAGTTATTTAAGTTTAGTATTTATAATTAAATTATCGCTTTTTATTAGGAATTTTTGCATATAAGTTAAAATTCTTCATACATCATTTTATAGTTAACAATAAAGTTATTGATAATAAGTTGAAACTTATACATTTGATGATTCATCTTGAATTATTATTTTTCTTAATAAAAAAGGTTTTGTTAGTTTATAAACAAATTTTCATTTAATGAGCTAATCAAATAGAAATTATTAAATAAGCTTCTTAACAATTTATTTGTTTTTTTAATAAGACATATTTAATTAAACTAAGTAGGCAATTTAAAAAATAAATAAAATTATAATCATATGTCTGTAGTTTAATGTATAAAATGTATGTTAGTAAACAACTAAACCAACTGTATCTATTTTTCAACTATATCTATTTAATATCACATCGTTTTACAATTTTCACATACGTAAGCTACTTTTTGAATAAAAGTTGCAGAATGGTATCAAATGTGCTATTTCAGGTTGAGTAATATCTAAATAACTACGAAACACTTAAAAAAAATTATAACCTATGCAAACTAACGTTAAGTATTAAAAGAAACTATAATATCTTTTGAAAGGAATTATTTCATTGTATAGCCTTAATACTACAAATCCTTAGTTTTGCTTTTAAAAACAGTTTTGCAGTAGCTGGAGTTTTAAGTCTGATTTTAGTTTGTATAGAAACATTTTTCAACATAATGTTTTTTACAAGTAATTTCAAAAATTAGTTTTCCAAAATTTCAGAATAAAGCTCAAGTTTAGCTTTTTTATACGAATTAAAAAAAAAAGTTGTTAATGTCGTTTACGTGTTAAACTATTTTGAATTTTAAACCTAACTATTGTATTGTTTTTGATTACTAAAAATAATAATACTCAAAACTACTTTTAACCAAATCAAATTAACTTGCATAAAATTTCAATTGTTAATAACTAAATGTTAAAAACGTTCAATTAAACAGGACAAATCCAAACAATAATTGTTAATTAATTCTAGATTAAATTTTTATAAATATAGCTAAGAGATTTTGTGAAAATTTTGTGAGAAATAACAATCTGTTAAGAAATTATAAATATTTTAAAACACCTGTTTGAGTCTGTTACTTTTGTTGTTCTTTAAATCATAACTAACTATTTTTTCTTATATTTTTGTAATTAATTAATTTAGTTTATTTTTGTATACTGTTTAATAAGTAAAATCCTATTTTGATAATTTTTAAATTAATAAATATTTTACTTGCCTAAAAAAAACTATTTGTAATAATTGAAGTCTTTGAGTTAAAAAAATGTGAGAACTAGATAAATTATTACAGTTATATCATTTAAAATGTTAAAAGAAATTATTTAAGTAATAAAATTTTACTAGCTATTTGTTTTAATTTTTTAATATTTTACTAAGAGCTTGCAAAAAATATGTTTTTTGTTATAGCGTAAATTAATTAAAATAATTAATCATAGTAAGATAAACAGTTATAGTATCTTTAAACTATGGAAATACTTGAAAAAAATGTTTTTATCGTTATCAAAGTTTTTCTTAAACCATTTTAACCAGTCTAAAATATCAATTTTGTTCACAAACTTGACAAAAGTATTTTTTATTTATACTTAAATAAAATGTATTTCAAATTTATAAGCATTTATCAAAAACAAGTAACTAATTATGTGTATCATTGTTTTTTGGCTTTTATAAGAACTTTGCATATAAGTTAAGTATAGTTTAAGTTTATATGAGTTAATTAATTTTACAACTTCATTTACTTATCACAAAAATAATTTCAGTTTTTTTATCCTTTATCAATTAGATTATTTTGCAAAAACGATGTAGTAGATTTGTTTTTCGTTGTAAAGTTTTAATTTATTTGTAATTTATTGTAATTTAGTTTGCTAAATAGTACTTGTATTTTTTTACTAATATAAATGTTAAGTAAAACATCTAGTATTAAAAAGAAATAATAATAACTAAACTATACTAAAGCTAAAAAGTAGCTGTTATAAACTATAACAGAAAATATAGAACAGGTATTCAATAATGTAATAAGTTATATGCTGTTTTAACTTCTCTTTTTTATTAAAAATTGAATCCATACTAAAGTAGTATACAATTCATCGTGATATGATTTTGTAGCGTATACCTCAAAAGACCTAAGCAGCCCAACTTATAATTTAAACTTTTTTAAATAGTAATTTTAACTAGTGAGTATACTCTTTAAAAAATTTCAAAAGTGCGTAAGTTTTTGAAATATTTTTTATACTTCTTAAGCACAAAGTTTTCTTAAAAAGCGATCACTTCAAACTTATCACACAAATGTACTTGTACTTGTTTAAAATAATGTTAAAGTTTTATATCTTAATTAATGTATAACAAGTGTAAATAATTAACTGTTTTGTTTCTAAAAAAATACTAGATAGAGTAAAAGATTATTTATTATTATTTTTTGATGAAATATTAAATTTATAATTTTAAGAAATTTATAAATAAATCTTAGAAATATTATTTCGCCAAATTTATTCTAAATTAGAAAAACTTAGGTTACGAGATTAATATATATTATGTTTTGTTTTTATACTGAGTTACATAAAAACATCAGCAACTAAAATGTATTTTTTGTAAAAATTAACAAGTTTTTAAAGTACTTTTGCTTTTTTAAACAAAATAAACTATAAATTAATTTTTTATACTTAAATAAATTTAATAGTTATTTTTACCTACATATCATAAAAATGTTAATTACACGACCTTGAAAAACTACACACTGGTTTTATTTAAACACTTAAAAGTTATTTTTTTTTTAATGTCTTAAAATTTTAAATTAAAGGACATTAAATGAGCTGCTAAACTATTTAAAACAATTTGTTTACATACTAAATAATAGTAAACTTAACTCTTCAAAGAGCATATCGACTGTTTAACTATTGCTCTTTAGCCTCGCAAACAGTTAGCTGTACAAAAACATATATATATATGTAGGTAAAGTTTTTAGGCTTTTAACCATCTTTTTAGGCATTAACTTATTAACGTATTTGAGTAGCTGTGTTATTGTAATGGTTGTTCAAATAGTTATTTTAATTTAATTAACAATCTTACAACCGTTTAGCAAAGCAATAAGATTAATTGACATGTATAAAATACGTATGAGAAGTTATGATAAAGATTAAATATTTATTGCGACGTTATTACGAGTTCTAATACATTATTAATAACAATATTCTATAAAGTTATTTATAAAATATAAATGATTTCGTTTAATCTACAAATTTAATAAAAGCCTTTTTAGTCAACTAATTTAAGTCTTAGTTAGAAAATTATCTCTAAATAACTTATAACCATTATTTCTATTTTCAAGATTTAATTTATCTAAAGTAATAGTTAGTAGTTTATATTCAGTTTAAGGTCTAACTATCATATTGGTATGATCAATCCTTTTGTTAAACTTGAGCTTGTCTTTCGGGAAACAAAATTAAGGCTTCTTTTCTGCCGACTTGCGCACATGCTTTTGTTATTTCTTTTAAAGGCGTAATATATGTACTTTGCTGTGTTTGTAGGAATGACGTAAGCATTTATAGGTATTTCTGTAAAATTAAACTTAATACATGAATGAAGTTTATGAAGTTCGTTTAAAAAAATTCATATCAACTTAAATATAATTTTCTGCATAGAACAAGAATGTTTATGGTAAATTTATTGAGTTGTTGACGTCACTAAGGTTTACTACAAAACTTTATTTCTTTTAATTATTGTTCTTAACAATATATAATATATAAATTAGTAAAATTTCATTTGTTTAAATTGTAATAATGCGGCTAACTTGTTTTAGTTTTTCAGTTAAATACAATAAAGCATGTCTTGAAATGATTTACATATTCAAATAAAAGTTTAAAAAAAAAAGTTATTTATAAAACCTTATGAAAATTAATACAATAAATCAGGTATTTTATAGTTATTGTTTTATCTGATTTATTATAATCTTTTAATAAGTTTTTATAAATAAATATTCTCTTTTTAATTTCTATTGAAAAACCATATAAAACAACAATTTTTTGAAAAGACTTTTAGTAACATCAGTTCTTCATTAAAAAAAAAAATAAAGACTAAACCTTATGAAAATAATTAACTTTGATCAAAAACTAATTCCATTATTAATCTTTTTTAAAACTTAAATATTATGCTTCAGATAATAAAATTAATTTATATCTTCTCAAATTAAAGAATTTATCTAAACTAGTTTTAGATTTGCAATATAAATGATATTTATAGTAAAGGGATAACATTTTCATAAATGATAACTTTTTTTAAGAAACTCGTAAACACTTATACTGTGTTATTATCGTTAAAATTACAATTAACTTCAAAGTCATTTCTTACTATTTATTGAAGCTTATTTGAGAGTAAAATTATTTCTTTATCTACTGTGCGCCGATGGAAATTAAAAAAAACAATGTTTAGTATAGTTAAAAAGTGAATAATTTATATAAATTAACACATTTACAAAATAACTGTTATAAATGTAAACATGTTAAAAATATGAATGTAAGTACTGTAAAACTTATGCTATTAACAGAAAAATACAAATACATTAATAGTTTAAACAATTATAATATTAACAACAAAAAATTTCCTTCAGTTTTAAATTATACTTTTTTTCAATAATTGTCTAATTCTAAAACTGTAATTTTAGAAAGCAAACAACACTTGCGAACATAAAACAGAAGATTTTGTTTCATATCATATCTTTATCATATTTAATTTTTTTTTTTTCTTATTTTCATATTAGGGTTCGGCCGCATCTGATTCTCTATTTTAAAATTTGGACCCAGCAATATCCGAGTCCGAGTCCGAATATTTTAAAAATTGAAATCAGAAAGATTTAGTTTGCTCGTTTATAAATAAAATACAAATAATAATAATTATGTGCTATATTATTATTTACTTCGTTTAATATTTGAATAATATTTTTACCGTGTTAGTAAAAAAATACAGTTTTAATTTAGATTAGTTTATTTTAATAGCGGACAATAACTAATGTCTTAGTGGAAAAAAATTAAGATACATACAAAAAATTAGTTTGAATTTTTATGACTATGCTAGCAACTTTAAGAATTAAGCTGTACATTTGTTATGAAAAATGAATAAGTAGTTGACTTTAATAAAAGCTTAAAGCTGAAAACAAATCATAAAAAAAAATTAAGACATTTTTTGTTTAGCTTTAAAGTTAGTTCTTATTGTGACCATAAATGAATTAGAACATAATTTTTTGCAAGTGTTTATACTTATAAAACAAAGTGGAATTGAAAAAAAAACATGGAGGCGTACTAAAATGAAATAAAATACTAACTGCAGTAAAAGCTTAAAAAAGTATAGGAATTTTGATTGTTATAAAAGCTTTTTAAATTTAACTTTTGATTACACTTTTACCACAACAAAAAAAAAAACAGAACAACTTAAGCAACTGTTTAAACATACAAAACGATATACAATCTCAAAAGATGTCTATGTTATACTACAAAAAACTTTTTGTTTTTCAAGTTGTGGTAGAGAAATAAAAGTTTTTGGCCGGTCGTTGGAAGCAATAGATTGCGCTTTTGCCCGTCTATATTCCCAGCTTTAGAATTTTTTTTTATAGAAAACACAGTAGATGATGGTGCAGCACGATATTTCTTTGCAAAACTGGCAAAATGTGGGTATTTCGTTTTGTTGAAGGTAAATCAGTTAAAGACTTAATCCTCTTCAGTTTCTGCATTTAAATTTCTGAGTATAATAGCCCTTAGTTTCGGTTTCTTTTATTAAATTTTACTTATCAATAGATTCCTATTGCATGTCCTCCTGTGTAGCTGTCTTTGATTCTATTTTGAACAAAGATTAGTAAGTTGAAAACTTCTTTAGATAAAAATGTATAGAGTGTTGTGATTTTGGTTTCTCTAATATAGGATAATTTTGCAGTATAGGAGAATTAACACCTTGATTAATTTAGAAAAATGTATGCTTTATAACATTTAGTTTTAGCTGCTCTGTAATATTATTTTCGAGACAAAAAGAAAAAAGGAAAAGTCGATGTCGTGATTCAACAGCTGTTGTGACTAACAGTAGTTTGCTGTGAATCAAATTTAAGTTCTTATTATTGGTATAGAACCTTCTTTCGCAAGCCTCTCCTATATCTTTGCTAAAGTTTTACAAATATTTGATACTTCTTCTGACTTTTTATAAAAATTAACAAATTTTGTCAGTGATTATGCATGCGGAATAACGCTTGAGATTAATGCATTGTATCACTACACTCCTTTGTTAAAAATTTAAAAAAATCGAGCAATAAATTAATGTCATTAACCAATTGCTATTCTGCAGGTCTAGTATTCGAAGCTTGATCGTTTTTATAATAAGTCACAGAGTACCGGACACTTGATTTTAGCTTTTAAGACTCTACAGCATAGTATATGTTTAATTCCACCTTGTATCCACATCTTGATCCAGAAGCAAAGCTTTTTGTTTTGTTTTTGCATGGTCAATTTCTACCTGGATAATTTATAAACTACCAACAGTAATAACATTATTCAGAATTGTCATTTTTTAAATTAAAAAAAACTGCCCTGAGTGATTTTAAACAGTCCTGAGTCAACTCAAATTTTAAAAATCCTATGAAAAAAATTTAAATTTGATAAAAATCAAGTTCTTAACAAAACTGGTTATAAAACAAAGTCAAAAAACAATATAAAAACAATGTAAAGCTACTTTAAAAGTGTTTATTAATAACTTAACATTGTGATGATGACAAAAGTTTTTATCTCTATAGTGTCAAATCAAAATTTTACTACTAAACATGTTAAAAATTTTTAAGATTTCAGTTTTCTTAGTGATTTTCGTTTAAATTCCACGCTTTTTTTCCAAGTTTCTGAAATTCCACAATTTTCAAATATTTTTTGTCTTAATTGTCAAATTTCATGGTTCCAGGTTTTTACGCAACCCTGTAAAGGGAATTATATAATTTCAATAATTTTAGATTTTGTTTTTACTACAATATTTTTCTTCAAAAAATAGAACATAAAATAGATAAAAAGTTTTTAAAATTTGTGAGCTATAGATGTTTGTGTGACAACATTCATAGTCTAAGTTAGGTCTGAATGAAAGTCTGTGGTTAGGTAGACGACCTGACCATTTTCCTCTACCATTCCAGCAGACAGGGTGACTGTCTAGCACGGTTGTGCTTAGGACCCTCTGCGGGCACCTTGGTATTTGTATTATCGAAGTTAAACGTAGTTAATATTTTTATACTAACTGAATAAAATATATCAATGAATTTTTTTTTTATCAGTATTAAATACTATTTTAGAATACTTAATATAATTTTTACTTTTACTTAATATGAATAATTTTTTTTTCTAGTTTTATTTTTGTCGTAACTAATTTTTTTTTCTTGAGAATTTTTAATTACTTTTTTAAATAAAGTAAATTGCATTTATTCAAAGTGTGTTTCATTTTTAGTTTAGGAAAAAGTTTTATAACTTTATTACTGTAAGCTAATCGCAAGTAAACTTGTCAGTAAGTAAGTTACTTAAGACCACGTAAACAAGACATAAACATAATAAGTACTATAAAGATAAGCTTTGCGGTTAAAGCTCTATAAAATTATTATAATAAGCAATATGTTCGTAGTAAGTAATAAGAAATTTTAATAACTTTATTTTAAAAAAAATTATTACAACTATCATAAAAAACCATAGTTTTCAACAAAGTTACTTTTTTAAAGCAGTGAAAATTATAAAAATAATATTACAAAGTAACGAAATTTTTTTATGAAATTAAATATAAAAATAAAATTATAAACTATTACTGTTTTTCAGAACAAATTGTAGAGTTAGTACTAAACAGATATACTGAATGTAGTTTTTTCTAAACTTACAAACTTTACATAAAAATATACCTCATTATCAAACCATAACCTTCGTTTTTAATTAACCCGAAAGCTGTAAATTGATCTCCCTGTAAGATAAAAATGTTGCAAAGGTTATTGTAAAACTAAGTAGTACAGAAATTAATTTTCTTTTAAATAAATACTGCTCTTATTAACTATATAATTTAAGTAATAATTATTTAAATAAGGTTCAAATTCAAAGTTTAAGTTTTACTATAAATTAGTAAAAATAGTAAACAATTCAAGTTTTTTAAAAAATAAACAGTTTTCTACTTTTTTTTTAATAATTACAGAACATTAAATTTTAAACAAAATGAACTTATTAAAAAACAACTAACAAAAAAGTATTGAACTTTGTAGTAACAATAATGGTATAAGTGTTTTAATATGTACATCTATTAATACTTTATTTAGAACGTTGATATCTCAAATGTCATGTTAGTTCTAAATAACAAAAGTTATAAGTTGCAAGTATTTAAATATATATTACCACTGATAGTCACTACTTTACAATAGACGAATACATTTTAGGTACATTTTTTTAAAACTGAAACTTAATTGTAATTCTAATATTTGTAAACTCTAGATGCAATTTTATGCTCTAGTACTAATTTGGTTCCTTTGAATTCTGTGCACTCGTGCAATTTAGTTACCCCTTGCAATTTTGTCTTCGTGCAATTTAGACCCGTCCCCGTTTAAAATATATGTGTCCTTTATGTGATATCAGACTAGCTATATCAGGTAACAAATTAATAAGTAGTTAATTTTATTTAGCCACCTTAATAAAAAATTTAACTTTGTTATCAAAAAAAAATTATAGGAAAATTATTTTAAACTAATAATAACAAGTGTTCCTTTCAGGTTTCAAATCAGTGGTTCTAATTTATTTGGTTGGTGTATCGCCAAATTCATTTGTTAATAAGTTAAGCTCTATAACACGTGGTGTATTGACGAAGGAAAGGCATTCTTTTTTCTGACACTTGTGAAAGTTTAAAATTCACGTCAACGATAAAATTAAGCTGTTTAGAAAGTATATTAAATAAAAAGTTATTACTGATTATAAAAAGTCACAAAAATTTTTTTAACCTTTTATTTGAATCATAAATCGATTTTTAACATAATTTAAAGTTTTTAATATTGTATCATGAAAAATAAAATTAAAACGTTTTACTGCTACTAAAAAGCTGTTACAAAAGTAAGAAACTGCGGTATGATAACATTTTCAGAAGTGAATTAGTATATATATCGTTTGTTAATAAATTAGTTTCTTGCTTATTTGTTATAAACGTAAACATAATGTATTGAAGAAACAACTTTAAAACAGCTAGTTGTCGCTTTCTAAAAACATGTTGTACTTGACAACAATAACAGAACTGTTAAAAAAAAACATTAGAATCATTTCAAAATATGCTATGGATTAGAAGCAAAAACGATTTAGTGTTTTATAAAGCTTTTGAAAGGTCATTTTTTTCTTTTTAACTTAAGCAACTATGGAATACAAACTCATAATTGCTTATACAGCTTTTATATACCAATATTATTTTGTAATGTTTTATTTAATAAACTTAAAATATAAAAATAGTTTATCTTAATACTTGAATTATACTTGTGTTATTTATTAATATTAGCACCATTTATTACTGTGTTTATTTGTTCGTTTTAATTGACTTTAAAGAACATTTTGATATCAACATTTGTATATTTGGAAAAGTTAACTAGCTGTAAAAATAATAATTTGAGCTATATTTTATTTATTTTTGGTCAATAAGATTATTTTATCAGTAATTAAAAAAGATTGTTTCTCATAATAAATTAAAACATTTTTTATAGATAAATTTTAATTTAGATTGCATCAAATAGCTAATCTTAAACTGCTCTGAATAAATTGAAGTCAACTAGTGCTTAAAATGAGTTAACCATAAGCTCTTTCGTTTAATTTCTTTTTTAAAATTATATGTTTATTAGAAACGTAGTTTTAATTGAATTTTTTTTTTTTTGATATATTAAATTTTACTATCATTTTTAAAGATATAATTACAAAGTTTAACATATTTATTTTTTTATTCATGCTCAATATACAAAACAAAAATTGTATTAATACTTATGAATTAAAAAAAAAAGTTATTGATATCACTGAGATTTCCAATTTAAAAACAGTTTAAGAAAAACAAAAGGTCTTTAAACAGAGTTATTAAGTTAAACGTGTATATTTATTTATCAACCTAGCTACTAAAAAGCTTATACAAACTTACATGAAAGTATTGGTCAACACTAAAGGCATCTATATATTAACAAAATATTGCTTGATTTTGAGCATGTTATACTTTAAAAAAATTTGTCACATAACTAGTTAATTTTTATGTTCATGAACTTTGTATAGTTTTAGTACATAAACAAAAGGTTATTAAAATACTTTTGTTTTTATGTTTTGCCATGATGACACAATTTTTTTTTCATGTATTAATAGCTATTATAAGTACTTTATACAGTTATTCATTTTTTTTTTATAAAACTGGTTTAAATTGGGTATTTAAATTTAAAGTATATTTAAAGATTTTTTTTTGAGTATATTTAGTTTTTCTTTAGGTTTTTTTGTTGTGTTTTATATAGTGTTCTGAGGTTTTTAAAGTTTATATAACCAAGAAAAAAAAGCTGTCACCAACATTTTTAGTAAACTTTTGATTTTAAAATAAAACTTGTCAACAATTTTTTCTTATTTAGTTTCTAAAACAAATGTAAATATTATGCAATTTCAAACTGTTTAATATTTAATTTTTAAAACTTCACTTAAAAAAAATAATAAATCTTAAAGTTACTGAATATTGTAAATCTTTAAAATTGTTCCAATTTTAAATCTTCGAAATTTTATTTAGTTTTAGTTGATATGCTAAAGAGTATAAAATTTAAGTAAAATTAATAGCTATGATTTGTATACAATCAATAATTACAAACTGTAATATCTGCGACTAGTATATAAATTAACTAACTCTTTTAAAATCTTGGGTTTTTTCGAGTTTAGTTTTTAGTAGCTTTCTATTAGCTGCATTATATTTTATTGTAATAAAATTATCTTCATCTAAAGGAAACTATCTTTGTAATAAGTTTAATTTACCCAAATGAACAAATTAATCTTATTACTAAACAATATCTCCAGTTTTAGTAGTTATTAATATTGATTAATCTCTACCCTATATTAGAAAAATTTTAAAGTTCTTCATTTAGTTCACTCTGAGCTTAATTTTTTTTTGTACTGTTACAATACATTTGTAAAGTTTTTAATCCAACTTTGTTTAATTTGTTCAACAAATGTGTTGTACTCTATATTTTAGTCTTATATTCGTGTACTTTATAAAAAAACAAATACTTTTGTCATATTATCTTTTTAAGTGCATTTTTATATTTAAATAATAATTCATACATTATTTATATTGTTACAGAAAATCAACCAAAAGAATTTCCGTACACTAGGTCCTAGGACCAAAAATTCTGAGCGTATTTTTTTGTTGTATAATAAAATATTCTTTTTAAATAAAAAATAATGTTATAAGTTTGAACTAGCTTCAAACCAATACCAAAACCATTATACTTCTCATACTTTTAGGTTCTAACAAAAAAAGGTCTATTTTTCTAGTCTTTGCGTTTTTATATTCCGGCTGTTTATTTCTAACTTGGTATAAGCGAGAACATTAGAAAAAAAAGTATTTCTCTATCATAAAGTATTGGTTTAATTTTTTTAAGAATAAGAGTATTCATAAGGTTTAAAATATCATCCATAGTTTACACTTCAATATTTATAGCTTTCTGATTTAGAACAGTTTTATAGCAGCTATTTCTTACTTTCTTAACTTTGATACTGCATTTTTTTGTTCTGTTGTAAATGATGTTAAATTCAAAAAGTTTTTTAATATAAAACTGCTTGTTCGACGACAAAAAAGACCTCAAAAAGTTTGGTCGAAAGACATGGGATAGAAAAAAAAAACTTTTTTTTATCAAATCCTACTCCATTGATGTAGTTTAATGTCTTATAAAGAACTACAAGAAGATTTAATATAGTTAATAGTATATTAGCACTTAAACTACAAGTGCTAACAGAAAACGCTAAAAGTAGTAGATAATTAATTAAAATTAAAACGTTCAACCGATAAACATATCTATCCATCAGTTGTTTTGTATCCGGGTCCAATTTTAGAGCAAAGCTGTTTCCCCTAATATTTGCTGAATCATCAATTAATTGGGATATTTCCAACACATTAACAAAAGGACTCGTAGTATCCGTTATATACTTATACTATACGTTTTAGATTTAGTTTAAAATATAGCAACCTTGACATTATTTTTTATATATACTAAGTTTTTTGTCTTTACTTTTTTACTTTTTGCTAATGTTGTGCTGCCAATAACTATAAACAGTAGTAAATTGAAACTACCGTAACTCTAACTAAAGTAGAATTTAGTATGTCTTTTAAAAATCATAAAAAACGTTTAGTTAGCAATAATTTAACTGTTGTTGGTATGAGTGTTTTGTTAAAATGTTACATGAATAAGTTCTATAGTGTTTTGTATTAAAATAAACTTGATTGTGTCCCGACAAGAGACATTAATTGGCTGCGTAAAGTTAGGCAAAAATTATTCATTTTCTAAGTATAACTGACTTCGTTAACCTTTTTTTAAACCTATGTGTTGAAAGCAGAACTTTACTATTTTCAATTTACTTGTAAAGACTAAATGCATACCTTTCTAAGTGTTACAATCCATATAAAAATAATGAAATAAAAAAATCCAAAATAATATAACTAGTCTACCGAAAGCTTAAGTCACGACGCACGACTAAAATACTCCAATATAAATAAAGTATGAACAGGTTTTCTAAAATAAATGGTTTTTGTATAACCAACCATACTTGTGAAATGGCTAACGAAAAACTTTATTCACTCGAGTGTGAAACTATCAACTTAAATCATAAAAAATTGTACAAAGAATTTATAACGAAATTTTTATACGCGTCAGTGCCCAGTTGCATAACTTTACTTGCTTATTGACAACTGTGATTTCCAGTCTAGGTTTTACTTTAGTAGAATCGAAATAATAAAATTATCCGCAACAAAACGAATTTTTATATGTTCCACATATCTTGTAGTTCAATTAACAAAATATTGTGACTTTTTAATTTGTTTGCAGGACTCAGACTAGCAAAAAATAACATTAAAATATCGTGGCATTTTTCTTAATTTAGTTTCAGAAAATACTGAGCTCTAAATGTTAATATAAAATAATGCCAATTATAGTGTCTAATTAATAAGCTATGAAAAATATGGTACATTTTTTTGGTTTTAAAACAGATTAGGAAAATTAATAAACGAATGTTGAGAAATTTTTAAGCTTCATATATAAACAACTTTTTTTTTAAAAGTTTAAATTAACTTTTTTTTTATATATTGCTAAAGAAGACGATTTTGAGTTTAAAAGCTAAAGTTTATATATTTTTTCTTCTAAAGAAATCGCAGTTTCACCGGCTGTTCTAATATTTAAATATTAAATGATATAAAATCAGTAAACCTGAACTAACGTTTTCCTGATGTAATGTTGAATAAAACTGAAAACAGAACTATAAAAACTAGACATAGAAAATTGTAAACTTGTATCAAGATATACTTTTAAGATGTAGTTCAAGGTTTGAACTCAGTTATTATTAAGAGTATTTTTTTTTTTTAAAATTGTTTTTTAACAACATCATTTACTTAAATGTGTTTAATGATTTAAAGTTGAAGTAGTTAATTCTAACTTCAGCTTTTACACTTCTTAAAATATATTATCTTAGATTCAATTTGTGTAAATTGTTATACTCAACTTACTGTATTTTTTAAAAGATTATGTTCTTTAAATTATTTTCGATTAACTAGCTGTTATTTAATATAAAATTAAGCCACTCTTTTTTGTGCCTAGTTTGTATAGTCTGAAAATTTAGTATCATTTAGTATTGTTAGTAATAATTAAATTTAAAATAAATCACAACTTATAGTGTGGATGTAATATAAACTTTAACCATGCAATTCTTTTAATTTAAGTAACTTAAAATCTCATATAGGTTTACTTTGTATCCTATTTTAAAATTAATAATTATAATGTTATGAAAGATGAGTAGTAGAATGTAGCCGTTTGTCAAGGGAGTTGAAAAATTCTTAAGCAAATTATATTCAATTATAGCGAAGACTGTCAGCAGTATTTTAAATGTTTTTGATATTTTTATTATATTTATAAAATAACACTAAACATATACAAGCTTTTTTAGTTTTTTGAAAATTTGTGAAAACTTTTTATTTGACATTAATTAAAATAATCACCTGTTAAACAACGTGGCAGACAGCACTCACGGTCTTTGAAGTGATAACAGCTCGGTTTCAGTTAAAAGAAGCATACTAATTTACAGCATCGGAAATTTATAAAATTCTATACAGAATTATGAACTTCAAATCGCATCATAAGCTGAAATAACCTTGAAGCTAAGCTACTACCGTTGATAATTATTTATAAAAATGTTGAGATGCTTATTTTTGCTAGAAATTTAACATTAAGTACTTTGTGATTTTGTAGTTTTTATTTTGTCCCTTAGAAGTTTTGAAATGGTATTTTTTTGCTTTGTTTAAGACACAAAAATTTTTAGTTTATTTATCTGTTGGCTGTTTACCTGTAATTGCGAACCTTGACAAACCGTACAGGAATTTAATCAACTAAAAAATTAAATTTAGTAATTTAAGCACTAGTCGTCTCTTTTACATTGAAAATTTTTAAAGCATAGGAATAAAATCAAAATTGTTTGTTTTAAATAATAAATTGATAAGTAATAGAACGGAAAATTATTTTAAACTAATTTGAGTTATATTGTATATATTATTAGAATATTTGTTTTATTAGAAAAACTTACGGTTTTAAAATTCACACTAACTACCAGCAT
The DNA here is from genome assembly GCF_965202585.1 of Thalia democratica. Taxonomy (NCBI): domain Eukaryota; kingdom Metazoa; phylum Chordata; class Thaliacea; order Salpida; family Salpidae; genus Thalia; species Thalia democratica. The sequence goes on along the minus strand of NW_028139820.1, from coordinate 19,164 downwards.
CCATTAACATTAACTAATGTGTTTTAAAAATTCTTTATCTTTCAAGGCACTGTTTACAATCGCTTTTCAGTGGCTGTATTTATTTTTGTGACTAGTTCATTTCTCTTATCAATGATTTTTCTTTGGTTAAGCGTCTGCTAAATATAATCTTTCTAGGTTACATAATGAGCACATAATGTTTGGTTGGAATCTGCCGTTAGTCTATCTGAGTATTTTCCATTTAATTGTGTATTTTTCCTCTTTCATACTATTTCTATATAAAGTTGGCCAGCTGTGTGCAGTTGGTTAGCTTTTTCTTGTTGGGTTTAGAAATAATGATCTATATTCGTATAGTCTGTTCTTAAAAGGTCTTCGGGAGGAACCGATATAAACATTTTTTTTAAATTTTTCTCAGATGAAACAATTGCTTCGTAGATCATCAAACTTTACATGTTTTTAAAAAATTTAAAATGAGGTAATGAAGTTAATCTAAAATGAAAGATTTCATTGGTTTCAATATGTCTAATTGATTATATTTCTTAAAATACGTAACCTGACTTAAAATATTGCTTATTATAAAAATAAGAAAAAAAAACCACAACTAAACTTTTATCACAACTTATTTTAAATAAGAACTGAAAATATAATGCTATCCAAGTATCAATATATTATTGACAAAATTATTGCTGAACAGTTTTTGAAACACAGTTTTGACAAAATAAATGCTATATAGATTTTAAACATTTCTAATATAATTAATTCTAACCAGTTTTTATCATAATTCTATAAAAATAAAAACTGATCAGTTTTCAATATTTTCCTGACTAAAGAAATTAACATAAATTTAAAAAGAGTTTTGTTTAATGTTTTTTTATCACAACACAATTGTTCGTTAAGTTTAATGGAACTTTGCAGTCAATAGTTTATATTGATAGTTATGTTTATATAAAAATCAAAGCTAAAAATATTTACTCAAGTTTTATAAGAAATACAGCTACTAGAAAGTTGTTACAAACTAACAAAAACCAAGAGTTCTAAACTTTATAAATTTTTTAAGTTTATAAAGTGATACAAGATCTTATAACTTCTGCTAATTCATAGAAAACGTAGGCGCATCATAATAAGAAGTTTATCTTAGCATTATATATATTATAGCAATTAAATCAAGGTGCTATCCACTTAATTTATTTATTTGTTGTTTAAATGGTAAGAAAGATATTTTAATTTTTGTAATATATTTAAAATGTTTTGAATTTTATCATTAAATCCCGAACGTTAAGAATTAGTTTCAAAACTACTCTTAAGTAAGTCAAAAACTTACTTTTTTTCTCTCCACTATTAATTTAAGTGTAGCAGGGGCGTGTTCAGACTTTTTCATTAAGGTATCACTTTGTTTTTGTATTTTCTGCAATATCTTTTATTTAAAACTTCATAAATTTTCTTGAATGTATACTGTTTAACTCAGAGTTTCCCAAAGTGGGCGATATCGCCCCCCTGGGGGCGATATTAGTAAGTCGAGGGGCAAATTTTAGTTAAGGGGCGAAAGAGGGGACGATAACTAGTAAGGGGGCGAAAAGGGAGCGATTTTATACTTTTTTGCAGTCATAAAATTTTTACTTTCTATTTTGTTATTTTATTAATTTTAACTTTTCATTAAATATTTGACCCTGAGTCTTTAACAAAAAAAGTCCATTTTGCTTACGTAAAGTATAGATTTCATTCCGAACATGCAGACAAGAATGTAGAGTTTTTAGAAAACGTCGAGATGAGAAAGCAAAACAGTTTAAAATCACAAACATGTTCAAGAAATCTACATGAAGTATTGAAAATGGACAATCAGCTTATTATTATTTGTCTCTCATAGTTGCTAAACAAGGACTGCTTCACATCATTGGAAAAAAAACGTTTTTTACTGTATTAAAATCAGTTCTGGAAAAAGTCATTCATTATAACAACACCAGTAATGTTTTACGTTCTATTTCTTTAAGCAATAACACTGTGAAAAGACGTATGGATGAAATGTCAGAATGCGTTGAACAAAAATTAGTTCGAATGATGTGCAATACAATTATTTTTTTTCGATGCAGGTTTACGAGTCCACTTTGCCGGAGAACAAATGTATTTTTCTTGTTTGCGTGCGTTTAACAGTTGATGATACAACATACGAATAACTAGCGTTCTTTAGACTAATGGAGACGCATAGCACAGGAAGGTTTGTGTTTGAAAAATTAAAAAGCATTTTTAATTAAGTAAAATACCTTCAAAACATCTTATAAGAATTGCAACAGATGGTGATCCGTCTATGATAGGAAAGTATCATGAATTAATCACATATTACAAAGAGTTAAACCCTGATATATTTACCATTCATTGCGATATACATCGCCAATATTTAGTTGCAAAAAGTTTGATCGTCCGTTTTAAATGACTCATTAAACTGTCATTAAATTAAAAGCTGTACAACAAAATAAAAAGGCATACTTTATAAAGTCGTCTGTTTAAACAGCTGTGCAATGATAATGATGAGGCTTTTGCTAATTTGATAGTGTATACAGAATTGAAATGGATATCAAAAAGAAACTGTTTAGAAAGTTTTTGGCTGTTTTTAATTCAGTTATTGATTTTTTTCTGAAAAGAATAAGATATTGGCGGACGATTTTTTAAAATAAAAATAGACATTGCTTACATGTCAGACTTAAATGGTAAGATCAACAAACTTATCAAAAAATTACAAGGTAAATTTGAGTCTTGTAAATTCAAAAGTAAGATAACCAGTTTCAGAAACAAACTTGAACTGTATGGTAAATATTTCAAAATTAATCAGTTTTCACAGTTTGCAAGTTTGGAAAACTTAAAACTTCAAATAAGTGAAGGTGAAGTGAAGTATTTTTATCTCCTCTGTAAAATCTTAAATGTGATATTGATAAACGGTTTACTAACATTTTTCATTTAAACGTCCCAAAGTGGATAATGGATCCTTTCGAAGCAGATATTTTTTTCAAGTAAACGTTGACTTACAGGAAATTTCTCAGACTTACAAACTGACCTTGAACTTAAAGTAATTTTTTTCAAAGAACTATATGAAAGCTTTTAGATTCAAAAAAAATTAAGTTATTGTAATGGTAATGTTAAATATATATATATATATATATATGTATACCACAGATGTTCTTGTGCTAAAACTTTATTTCAACTAACGGCGTTTCACTGCTCTAAAATAAATTTAAGAACAGATCTACGGAGTCTCAAAAAGCTCTAAGAATATTCTTAGAGCTTTTTGAGACTCCGTAGATCTGTTCTTAAATTTATTTGAGAGCAGTGAAACGCCGTTAGTTGAAATAAAGTTTTAGCACAAGAACATCTGTGGTATACATTCCGATAAGCTTAGCTTATCAGGATCTCCAGGATTTAACGCCTTATAACGTTACATCTTATATATATGTGTATATATTTATAACATAAAAAAACAACTAATTTTCAAATCGTTTACTTAGTTCGATGCTTTATGCATCTCCTCAGAACGAAATAAAGAACAAAGTAAGATTTTTAAAGAATTACACAAAAAAAACACATTGTTACATATCAACTTATATTGAATAAATATATGATATATATATCTACATTGATAAAATATAAGTAAATTTGTATATATACACAACTAATAACTAACATGAACTAAAGTATCAGCATATTTGATTTAAAAGAAAAAATATATTTAATAACAACGTGGTGTACTTTTACAACATAAATATTTTGCTGTAGTTTGTAATATTTTAGTATATAACTGTTTAAAAATATCTTATTACTTAATCTGTATTATTTATTTAGCTGTTTAAAACTACTTTTTAGACATAATTTACAGTTAATTTTAAATAATGACTGAGGAAAAGTCAAAAAGGTTTAATACGAAATAAACTGTGAATTTTTAGTATTTATTTAATATGAATTTGAGAGCTCAAATATCCTTATCACGTATTTAGTTTTATAGTTAATTATAATTTGAGTATGTATTTTTTTATTTTTAGTTTAAAATATAGATAAAGCTTTCAAAATTCTTTTATTCAAAATTTAAACATCTTCATATAAAAAAAACTGTTTTATTTTAACCTAATTCCTAGAAACTTTTTTTTTGCCTAAAAGATTTAAATGTTTGTGCAAATTTTTGTACTAGCAGCTCTGTTATCCTATTTAAAAAGTATTCTATTAGTTTAAGAACTTTTTTTTAGTACTTTGTAAAATTTTAAGTTTTCATTTTATTTAATAGAATTTAATAAATTTATAACATACATATACAACAAAGCTAAACAAATGTTGTGAATTCAGTGAAAAGTATATAGTTTCACACAAATTATCGTATTATCAAGCAGTATATAAACTAAATAATAGATAGTGAAGCGTGATGATTCGTTAGTCGAAGTTTTTAGCTGCTTTTTAGTGGTAGCACTATATATAATTCTGTTTACTAGTTTTTTTATAAGAAACCAGGTACAATTAGTTAAAAAAAAGTCTAGAAGGAAAATATTGTTTTTAGTTAAGTACATTTCTATCTCGCTTATTAAATTTACTAATTGTAGTAGATTATAACTTTCATCATAAAACAAATAAGATATACATAATAACTTTAAAATATGAAATTTATGAAAATTATCTAGAAATTTAGGTTTAGTGTGTAAATATAATTATTTTGGTAGTTTTTTCAATTTATAAAATTATTAAAAAAAAAGAAAGTTAAAACCTAGCTAAACGACATTTAGTGATGCCTACTAAATTCCATAAACTAAATACTAGTTGTTTGACGAAATTGTATATTTAGAACAGAGATCGGTAAACTGCGGCCCGCGGGCCAAATGCGGCCCTCGAAGGGTAAATCTGCGGCCCGCGAGCACGTTTATTTTATGAATGGAATGCGGCCCGCGAAAGAAAATTTTGTGGCCCGCGAGCATGTTAATGTGGCCCGCTGAGCAAAAAAAAAATTTAAGTCAAACTTCTTTTGGTTTTTGTTTAATTTTATTAAATTCGTTTTAAGTGCCTGTTTATAATTTTAAAATAATCAAAAAACTTTACAGTATCAGCTTAAAAATGAAAAAAAAGAAAGATTGGTATTCCACTAGGTTTTTTCTCAGTTTCATCATTCTTTCTTTTTACAACAGCAAGTTTAGGTATTTTTTGCATGTTTTTTAAAACTAAGTTTCTTTTATAGACGTTTTATTACTAAAAGTTATATTTGATTGTGCACAAAAACATTTAAAATAACATATTAGTAAGAAAAATTGTTTATTTTATTTATATTTTTACACATTTTGATATTTTCATAAGTTTTTTTAGCACTTTAAACTAATCCCTATGCACACAAATGTACAAAGTTGCTCATATTTTGGTCGGCATACTGACAACTTCCACCCGCGATTATTCCCACCCGATAAAATCCCACCCGCGCACAATTACCACTCAAGAATGCTTTCAACTTTTATTATTTATTCCTTTATTTTTTGATATTTTGTTTAATTTTTATTTAATATTAATTTATGTTTTACCATCACTGTTACCTCTTACCCACTGTTTTACATCACTGTTGGTAAGTGGTTCTTGGATTTCATTGAGTAGGAAATGATCGCCGGTTGGAAATGAGCGGTTCCCATTTTAAATCACATTTAATTTAATACTTAAATTAAATTAAGTTTTGCTAAATCATAATCTTTTAAAATTATTGTTTATACACGAGTATCTAGGTGTGTAAAGACACAAAACAATACATGATACAAATTAAAATATTTTTTGATAGGTATACATTTTCAATTTTCAAACAATGTTTTTATGACAAACTAATTTATTTTTTAAGCACTAATATAAATTGTTACTGTTGTTTTGAAATATCTATTTAATACAAACTAAATTTAGGGATGGTAAATTTATAAGGTTTGTATATTGTTAATAAAAATAGTTCAAATTCGAGCAAAGAAACAACTAAAAATTGCCACACACTTAAACTATGACTATCTGCAGATTTCAAATCTCAAGTCATTTTAGTCATTTTTCAGTTTTTGGTGGTTTCAATAAATATTTGTATTCTAAAATACTAGGCTAGTTTTTGGTTATTAGGCAGGCTTTTTTGCTTCATGAGTGGCAAATTAAATTTATGATGTATATTTTGTTAAATTTACAGTGTTGCTTTAAATTATAATATATATCAAACTTCAAGTCTGGCAGCTGATAAAATTTAAAACATTATTTATATAGTGATATACATATAGGGGTAAACAATTAATGTTGCTAAAAAACTTGAATCCCGGAAAAGCTTGGAATTTGAAAATTTATGCTTAAAAATTCTAGAAAAAGCTTTAATTTGAGAATTTGTAAAAAATACTGGAATTTTAAACATCTTTTACCTGTAAAGTATGAGATTTCGATTTGACAAAAAAAATTAACTGTATAGATACTTTCTTTAACCACATTAGATGTAGTTTAACAGTATTTATATAGCATTGCTATATTACTAAAGACGGTTTTTTTATTAAATGTAATTTAATTTTATACCAAAAAAAGAAGCAGAAAACTGTACTTTCAAAAACTTTATGTAAAAACATTGCATCTTTGCTTTTAAAACGCCTTTACCTATTGTTGTGCAATGGAGCTAAACCTAGAAACTTTTCTAAAATATCAAAAACAGTAAAAACACCTCTAACAAAAACTCTGAGATGAGCAATATTTGTTGTACCAGTTCTCTCATCTTAACAGATCGATTAAATTTCTATTTGATTAATGATGCTTTATAATCTTTAGAGATTTACTAAACACGACTTCTTTTGTCATTGAAGAAATAAACAAAAACATTTACTACCGTCAACATAAATTCTTAAAAAAGTTTTTAATTCTAAACGGTATCTTTTTTTAGTACTTTTTGATACTTTATAACTTGCCTTAAAAGTTTTTTTCTGATCAGTCTGTAGAAACTAAATATAATCATTTGCTTTATTGAAACAGACTAAAGCTATTTTTTGTTTCTCGCAATAACTCCTAACTACTAACGTTTTTTAGTTTTTATAGCTCGTCTTATATTTTTATATACTCTTTATATACAACATCTTTATTGCAGATAAATAATTGTTATAATATTCAATTAAAGAAATAAACTTTTCTATTTTATTAATGTCTTAATAAATTTTTAAACTTCGTTAAAAATGTTTAAGAAACGCAATTGTCCATTAAGGCTGGCGTATGATACTATTTTTGCTATATACTATTTTTGCTATATATATTCACTGTTAATAAACTTCGTTATTTCTTTATTTTGTGACTTTATTTTGAAAAGGGTTGACAAACATACAGTCTAGTTTAAAATTTAAAAAAATCAAACTAGGTAAAACTTATTTGAGACATTAAAAACAAAACTCAGGTAAACTTTTATTTCAAAAACTTTAAATAAATCTTCGAATTCTCAGAACAGTTTTTATGACTGTAGTGTAGTTAACTAAATGTATTTTTTTCTGGTCTACTTATATATTGTGTACTTTTTATACTGAAGATTTTTTGTTAGGTATCTGAGCTTGATTAAATGCAAGTTTTTCACTTTTCTAAAGTGGAAACTCTTTCAAAAGCTAATAAATTAATAATAAGGTACTATATTAGAGTATTCGAGCATTAATTATATTTAAAAAATTAAAAGTTAATTAAGACTTAAGTATACTTGTCATGTAAATTTTACTCTAATAAATTATTTTAATTAAAATAGGCATTCTATGTGTAGCTAAATATCATTAAAATTTATAAAGTGAATAAAAGTAAAACTTTCTTTCTAAAACTAAAATCAAAAGGTTATTCAAATATCACTAAAACTAAAACTGCGGCCCGCGAAGATTTTAAAAACTTGAAATTTGGCCCGCGAGCACCACTGCCTGCCGACCCCTGATTTAGAAAGATCATTAGAAAAGTAAATTAACCTTTAATCTATTAAATAAGCAAAAGTTTTATACATTTTTACACGAGAAAGATATAAAAGATCGATTACTCACTAGAAACAGCAACCACCGAATTTAAGGTTTGTTTAGAAAATTTGGCTCATATATTATTGAAACAGAAAGCTTCGACTTCTGTGTATATTAGTGACGCCACATTGCGTTTACAAATTAACAAAACTTAAATATAAGTTGCTACAAATAACTGTTTTAAAATAAAAACTTGACTAAAATTGACACTGAGACACTAAACTATATCCGTTTATAAAAGTTCGTTTGTTCAAACTCATTGTGTTATTAATTATCTTGATTGAAATTCAAGCGAGTTTGAGAACTAACTTACAAATAAGCTTTAAAGACTAAAACACTGATTAATGTAACAGCAATTATATAAAAAGCAATATAAAAGTTATCCAAATTTTTAAATACTTAACTTAAATTAACGTTTTTAATCGTTTAAACGAGCAAGATCAGTTTTAGCAACGTTATAAATAAAAATTGTATATTTACATATTTCAATAAGCCTAATTACTGATATCATCTAACTGTATATGCTCTAACACAACAAGATACATAAATTTCAGTATTGCAACAAATATTTATGAGTTATTTAAATGAAAGAAATACTTTTTATTTAATAATTTTTATTTATTTGTACATGTCGTTTTACTTTATCATTAATCATTTAAATTTATAATAAATGCAAAAAATACTAACAGTAACCATTTATGTAATATTATATTATAAAACATACAATTTTTATGCAAAAATTGCTATCAACATAAAATAGTTTCATACCTATTTTTTTTGTGTACTAAAATATACTAAATTAATAAATATAAATTATACTAAATATTTATTATAATATTAAAACTGAACTAAGTAATGAAGTCTTAAAAATATACCAAATTCAATAACAATTATTAGTATGTGGGTGCTCGTAATAAAGACGATCTTAATCCGTAAATTTCTATCAATTTTGTAGTAGTTGTATTTTGAAACAAATATTTATTTTTCCTTTCAAAAATATTTTTAAACAAATTTTTTTTATTATAAATTATTTTGATAAGTAAAAGCCTCAATAATGAACACAACCTTTTCATTATATTTAGTAATCTTTTTCTTTTTTTTTTTTGTAAATATTTGGCACAAAAAAACTCTTTTTTTTAACTGTCGTAAACATATCTACAAAATTAGTATGTAAAATAAAAAAATATACTGTATCAGTTTAGTTAAATAACCTTAATTAATTAGTTTAACGATACTTTAAATCATATTTACATTAGCCGATTTAATTGTCCAAAAAAATATATATTAAAAAATTAATCTTAAAAACTAAAGTGCTGTATTATTCACACTTATACTGAAAAATACGCATAACTAATGTGTTTGAGGTCTAAGTTAAACTTTTTTAGTTATAGCTAACATAATTTAACAATACAAACATTATAAAATTATTAAAAGTAAGTTTACATTCTAAAATATAAACATTTACTAGTTACTTTGCATACTTAATAAGAATTTTTTATGTAGAATTTGAACAGTACAACCAACATTGTATATAAACATTAAAACAAAAGAAATGTAAAGCAATAAAGTTTAAGTTTATTTAATAAACGTGATTACTTTGTGTCGTTTAGAGTCGTAGTTTTTTTCAAAGATTAATTACTTATGGTAAGAACTTTTTCTTGTGTTAGATTACCTAAAAGCATTTATTTTTTATACAGAAAAATTGTATTTGTTTATATACATTGAAGTTGTTTTAACAATAAATTTTTAAAGAGCTTCACAATTAAGGAGCCTTTATACAATTATGACAAAAGTTAAATTGTTAAAAGTTTATTACTTAACATTTGTTTCACGCTAGTGCGATGATCACAAGTAAAAGTAAACAAACTAATAAGTTGCAACGGACAAACATTTTATATAGTTTTAGATAAGTAATTAGTTGATTAGGTGATTAGTTAACTAATTGAATTTTAGTAATATTCAGCAAGATAAATTATAATTAACGTAAATACAATCATAACAAAAAATCAAACGATAAAAACAAAACTATATAATGAAAACCAAAGGTAGATTAAACTTAAATCTAGCAAATTAAGACTTTAAATAAAATTTTGTAAAATGTCTACACTTTTCCCACCAGTTCTGATCTCAAGTTTAAAAGTTTGTTTTTATCCGCAAATGCGATTTCGAGTCTTTCTAAGTTACATAGGGTGCAAATTTTACTGGGCTTGTTTTGGTTACTGCGGAGAACAATTTCCCATTTTATCATATTTCTCCAATCAGGGTTACTATTCTTTATTTTGTGAATGAATCTACTTAATCTTGTGCTTTCTTTCTTTTTACATCATTAAAGGATTGTGTGTGTTCGTAAAATCTATTTTTAAATTTGTCTCCAGTTGAACCAATATAAATATGTTCTTTTTTGTTATACATGACTGTTGCTTTGTAAATAACTCCTTTGGTAAGACATTCACCTTTAACTGGACAATTGTTTTTTGATCTACAATTGCATAATTTGCGGTTTTTTTTCAGTTGTATCATTTGAGTTTTGAAGTAGTTTCTGGTTGTGATTGGACAATTCTTTTTCCAAGTTGGACATGCAAGAATATGAAATCTTAATTGTGTTTCTATTAGATATTAGAACCATAAAAGCCTGATTTGGGAAAATGTCTGGATACTAATTTTAGGAATTCTTTCCCTATATTCGTCTTTATAGAATTACTAAAAGGAGGATTGAAGTAAAAAACTTTCTGTTTCCTTAATTTTTTTCTACTTTTTCCAATAGGATTACTGTGAACATATAATAGTTTTTGTTTAAGCCACTGTTTTCTAAGGTTTTTTCATACGGATCTTTTATCTTGTCAAATATGTCTTTAGTTTTGGATAGTGATGATAACCTTTTTCGTATCATATTGTAAATAACTCCTTTGGTAAGACATTCACCTTTAACTGGACAATTGTTTTTTTGATCTACAATTGCATAATTTGCGGTTTTTTTTCAGTTGTACCATTTGAGTTTTGATTTTTTGTAAATAACTCCTTTGGTAAGACATTCACCTTTAACTGGACAATTGTTTTTTGAGTCTACAATTGCATAATTTGCGGTTTTTTTCAGTTGTATCATTTGAGTTTTGATTTTTGTAAATAACTCCTTTGGTAAGACATTCACCTTTAACTGGACAATTGTTTTTTGATCTACAATTGCATAATTTGCGGTTTTTTTCAGTTGTATCATTTGAGTTTTGATTTTCTTTTTTTTTGTAAATAACTCCTTTGGTAAGACATTCACCTTTAACTGGACAATTGTTTTTTGATCTACAATTGCATAATTTGCGGTTTTTTTCAGTTGTATCATTTGAGTTTTGAGTTTGTTTATATACATTTTAAATTTTGCTTACGTTTAAAGTTACCTTAAAAATACTTTAAAAAAACCTTAAAACAACTTTTTTTGGAACGTAAACTTAAATACTTATTACTATTAATGGATTGCTATTATTATTTGCTAGTGTATAATCAACATTATTAAAAAATTATGACGTAGTCTCTTATTTAAGCACTGTGTATCTAAAGACATAATTGTTATTATTGAGAAACATTTAAAATCAAAATAAAATAGCTGAAACTGTGATGTTTATTGCATTAAGTTTGTAACAGCTCTTAGTGTTTTTATTTTTCAGTTTTAACTAATCTAATAATTAAATACAAATTAAGTTTTTTAATCTTTTATTGTTCAAAAAAATTATAAACTTTCAAAGAAACTTTTATATGTTTAATTGATATACAACTTTATAAACCGAACTATAAATCTATAGAGTATTTGTTAAAATGTGTATATGATAAGTATTTAAAAATATACACAATATTATATACAACTTTAAGTCTCTTCGATGAATATATAAAAAATTCTATAGGCTTAAGATAAAATACTGTTATAACTATTATAAAATAGTTGCAAACAATGAATTGTAACAAAGCTTTTAAATTGTTGTAGTTTGATTGTGATATTTAAGCCGATTAAAACAGACAACTTATATTTCAGGTCGAAAATGTTAGTAGAACTTCTTAGTATTTTAAATTTCATTTTATTTTTCCACATCCGGGATTAATGATTTAATATTCTGATATTGAAGATATATTCATAGCATCTAAAGTTTCGATACAAATTATCTTAGGCTAACTGCTAATATGATAGCGTACACTTTTTGTAATGTGTTCTTTAATTCTGGTTCCATGGTGTCTAGAGGTTTGACCAATATAGCTGTTTAAACGACAGCATTCAAACGTGTAAACCACGCAATTTTTATGTTTGTCAGATATGAGATCTTTATCCTTACGACTCAAAAAAGAACTTGATGTAAAAACAATTCTAGGTTTAGCAGCACTATATACTTTTTCATTAACTTTTTCTTTTACTTTCAAACTGAGTTTTTTCACCTGCATAAAGCAAAATTAAATGACCTGGACACTTTTCCGGACCAAAAAATTTTATGTATTTAATCTGTTAATTTCAGCTTTAAAAACTCTACCAATCAAATAGTTAGGATATCCGCTTTTATTAGCATTTTTTATACATTAAATTTGATTTAAAAAACCTTCTAGGGTATATTTTTTGCTTAGCTTTGTAGATAAGATTAAGTTTTATTAAACCAGTTTTCTCCTCTTGCTACAATAAGATTAAAAATTAAAATATTGACCAATGTACAAAGGTTTTCTGATAATCAACGTGATAAATTTATTATCCTTTCTTTTGATCAAGACATCCAAAAGCGGTATTTGAATTATTACTTTAGTTTTCATTTGTGAACTGGAATGCATCACGTAGAGATTTCAATTTCCAGAAAAATATAGAGCTAAATTCTTTGTTGTCACTAAAATTGAAACAATTGTCTACGTATCTTAGGTACTTACACGTTACTTTTTGCATATCGAGTTGTGCACCAAATGCTATTAAAATCTAAAGTTTTGCATATTTAAAATTTTCAATTAATAAAATAGACAATAAAAATAAACATAATAAAACTAAACTAGAATTCACTTATTTATATTTTTAAATTCTTCTTACTTTTATTGTTTATTAGATAAAAAACTATTAATTAAAATTCTCTTACAATTAGATATCTTTTACTACAAAAGGGCATGTCCGAAGTGTTAAAAACTAATCTTTTATATATTTTTTTCATAATTGTGTTTGTATAAAAATTATTTATAGGATGTATTTTAAGTAAACGTTTACGAAAAACTTTTTAAAAAAATGTGTTCTAATAAAATACCAATAATCAATTTTGTTTAGTAATAATCAAAATAATTTAATAGTGCTTTTATTTCTTTTTCTGCATTGTAGAAGTTTTTACTTCGAAATATTTTATTTTTTTAATAAAAGTCTATGTTTTGGATGAAAAAAAAGTAAAATAGACCAAAACCAAAATATAAAATATTATATTATTATTTCGGGTTATGCTATGATCCGAATACTTAAAATAAAATAAACTAAGATTTTGTATTTAAACAAGTCATTGAAATTGTAATACAAACTAAATATCAGGTAGTCAGAAGTTATTACAAAGTTATAAACATAGATAAACAACACGAAGCAAATAAGTATAAAAGTAAACTCAAATACATTTATTAAACTTAAATAACAAATTTAACTTAAACATATAAATGTTGTTTTTAATTAATTACATGAACGAATTAATATTAATTGTGGTATCTATCAGCTAATTTCAAGCGTAGAAACTTAAAGGCTTACTATGTATATAAATTTAATAAATTGTTCTTTTAATAAGTTTTTATTTCATGCTAACTAAATTATAATGTTTCGCTTCATACAAAAAAAAAATTTCAAGTACGGCTCTGTACTTAATAAAATATAGTAATTGATTGGACACAAGCTATAGTATCAGCGAACAAAAAAAACTATCAATTTTTTAGAAATAGATTAGCTAAAATGTCTGATTTTTTAGTAACTTTATAACAGCTGCTCCTTTTTTATACATCTTGATAAAAGAGACCAGCTACTATTCTTTTAACAACTTGTAAAATAGTTGAGTATTTTAATAGTATTAACTAAAGATAAAGTAATTTAATAGATAATAACTTAGAATATTTTATGTATTTCTATTTCAAACTAGAATAAAACATATTGAATAAATTCAAATTCAACTTTTTAATTCAATGATACTAAAAAGAGGTTAACAAAAATATGTTAATGTAAAAAACAATATTTTCGTGCAAATACAGACAATATTAATCAAAATTATTCAAACCACTTTAAGCAAATATTTGACAAATGTCTTTAAAAAAAATATTTAAAAAACTATTTATACAAAATTTTACTAAAGTAAAAGCGTAACAGTTACTATTCTTCTAAATATTTACTATAAAAACTTTGTTTATCAAGGTAAATATGTACAGAGTAAATATCATAAAACTTGTTACTATTGTGCAAATCTCTTGTACTTTTGTTCATACATGGTTATATTTAAAGAGTTTCTAAACCTTTGTTATTTTCCTAACGTTTGTTACATGATATTTATTTACAGATCTACGGAGTCTCAAAAAGCTCTAAGAATATTCTTAGAATATTCTTAGAGCTTTTTGAGACTCCGTAGATCTGTTCTTAAATTTATTTGAGAGCAGTGAAACGCCGTTAGTTGAAATAAAGTTTTAGCACAAGAACACCTGTGGTATACATTCCGATAAGCTTATCTTATCAGGATCTCCAGGATTTAACGCCTTATAACGTTACATCTTATGATATTTATTTATTAATTTTAAAAGTTTTACTACAAAGTTTGTAAGTAAAAACTTGTTTTGCAATTTTTATTATGAAAATAGATATTTATATCTACATTCAAACTATTAGAAAGCTGTTTGAATTTTATGAAATCATTGAAAATGTAAACTCAAAATTAATCTGAGTCTAAAGAAATTTAATTATTACATGTTTTTATGTTTTTTTTCATACTTATGTATTATAGTTTGTGAGATAAAAAAAAATTTAATATGTTTTTGTCAATTTGATATAAATTTGAAATTATAACCATAAATCTTCTAAAAAAAAAGTTAAAATCTAAAAAATAGTTACTCCATCTATTATTTAATTTTAATTGAAGTTTTTAAAAATAAATACACTACTAGATGTTATCATTGTTTGTGTGTTTTTATCTAAACACATTAAATGAAAGTAGTTAAGAGTATTATATAAATAAGATCAAGAAACAGGTAAGCCGTAATCCGGGGTCAAAAAACAACTCCAATTAACTTTTGTTTCAGACAAAGCTATACTTAAATTTTCAAATACAAAAAAGCTAAACTAATAGCCCTTAAATAGCTGTCAATGAAACAATAACCAGAACACTTTAGTTGCAAAGCTTTCCGTCCTTTATTAGACATTTTCAATACAAAAATACGGCTTATTCAATATTTGAATATATATTTCAAAAGACACTTTTCAAAAGAAATCTTTCAGAATACCATTGTCGTGATTTATATTCGAACAAAGTCTAATCTATAAAAATAATTATTACCCTAATTTCGGTGCTATAAAACCTTTTATTAAAAAGAAATTTACATAGCATATTTAAATTAATAATGAATAGCACTATGTAAATTTCTTTTTAATAAAAGGTTTTATAGCACCGAAATTAGGGTAATAATTATTTTTATAGATAAGACTTTGTTCGAATATAAATCACGACAATGGTATTCTGAAAGATTTCTTTTGAAAGTGTCTTATCATTAACGTATGCTTGATATTTCCCAGAAAACAATATGTTATTTAGTCGTATAAGAACAAATAAACGATTAAAATAAGTACTTGATAACAATTTCTTAAGTTTTAAAAGTCTTTTATTAGCTGTTATAATATTTGATTATTTATACATAATTTAAAATTATACAACTTGTCAAAAAGTACAACAACAAAAACTGTTGATAATACTTAAATTAAAATATATTTAATTTAACATTTGTTAATTTAAGCTTACGCCGTTTTACAAAGAAGAATCTTCAGGGCTCTTAAATTTTTTAATAATTAGAGTTTATCTCAAAACTAAATACTGTAGCTATTAACAGCTATTTCTTAGCTTTAACATAATTTTACCAACTTTCTTCTTTTTTTTTAATACTTAGGCTTTTATTAGTATAGGAACTTAAAGTACAGATACGCACAACAAATTTTAAAACACTAAGAATAATTGAAAACTAATTTATATTTTATTATACTTTATTTTAGTTTGTGAGATACTGTTTCTAAAATATTTTTACCAAGTGTGTGCTATGAATAAAACCTATATCTATATAAGAAACATTATAATTTCCATGTTGTAGTAAGGGATAAAGTTTATTTGACATGCTAAGTATCTTAATTTTTTTTTAGTTAAATCAAAAAAAGTTTTTTTTGATATATAAATAACACACATAAAGGGTTAAGTTTTACAAAACAAAATATTTTTAGTTTGTTTAATACTAAGACGTGAGTGTATTGTATTTTGTAATTGTTTAAACTCTACTTGTTTAAGAAAATAAACTCTAAAAAGTACTACGATACTTTTGTTACAGCGATCAAGAAAGTTTAAAGCTATAAAAACTCTTATACACTTTTTTAATTTTGAAAAGCTTTTTTATTGTTTACCGAATACAATCAGGTTTTGAAAAGTAACTGTGAAAAAAAGAAAATGAAAAAAAAAATGATAATCAGAATTATGAAAATTACAGCTAAAAAAGCCAGTATTTTTTTTTCTCACTTAGACTAGTACTATTTAAAATTAAGATAAAGTAAGTACTTTTTGTAATGATGGTAAGTGAAACATAAATACAATCAAATATACTAGAAAGCTGTCATACGATTTCAAAACCAAGTTTCACTGCAGTAATTATAAATAGACGAGGTTTTTTTTTCAAGAGTTAATATTTAAACAAAATGTGTACCTTTCCTTTTACTAGATTTTAATTAAAACAGTTTTAATGAAACAAAAATCAGAAAATTATTATATTGAATATATGTGTGCTTATAGATTACACAAATAAAGTTTATTAAGCAAAATTTTTAAAAACTATCATCTAATTCATCCAGCTGAATCGCATATGCTACAAGATCGATGACTAAATAAAAATTTGGATTCTCTATATCACTATTTTAACTATTTTTTTTTACATTAAGCTGTTTAACAACTAAAATATTTAAATTATACACTTGTATAGGAAATCAAAAATTCAACTTGTTTTTTAATTACTTTAAAGGTTTGCGTATAACCTATGACAAAAAACTATTAAAGTTTTTATACTTTAAGAGTATTACTTTTATAGACATTTTAAAACAGCCTTAAATTTTGTTCTGATTAAGAATGTTTTTTAAAAACTTATAACGATGCTTTAAGCTTTTGGTTAATTACCTGTTATAACTTATCATTTCGTTAATTTTTTAATGTTTTTACATGTTGTTAAATTTTTTACTGATTTAATGCGGCAACATTAAAAATCAGAATGTATTATATTTCAATGGTACCTACAATTAACAAAAAATATAGTATCAAAGTGTGATACATAAAGTCATAAATCATTTTGAATATACTTAAATTTAAGAACTAGCTTTGTAACAGCTTTCTAGTGTCTGTGTCTATTTTCATCATCATTATTACTGTGACTACCTTACAAATAAAACTAAAATTGTAATGTTTTATATTTAAAATCACTACAGCATAGCAACGATAATAAATTATGCATGCAACTTATCATAAAATAGTTTTGACAATTTTATTTTATACTAATGTTTATACAATTAGAGTACATAATTTTACAAAAATAATGGTATATTGAACAAGTGTCTTCAAAATAAATTAAATCGATAAAAAAAAAAATTTTTTTGGCATCAAAAGCCTAAAACTTCCAATAATAATAAGATTGTTTTCATCATTAACTTCAGAATATTTAGTGCAAGCTTTAAAAACAATTCATGCACTTCTAAATAAGTTTTGTGCATTTTAAAATATTTCATACACCATTAACATCACTGTTTTAAGTTTTAATTTATAAAAAACTGAAAAACTTCAAAAGAATTAGTTATCTAAAACTATTAAATACTTACAGTACATACAATACTTGTAATTACTCACCTCTAAAACTATCATATCATACATAAATTTTGTTCTGATCTTACTTGTAACAGACCAATTAGCTTTTAATTATCATATAAATTAATTATCAAATTTATAATTTTAAGCTTTTTCTGGTGATAATTTATCAAAAACATATTGAGCTAATTTTAAATATCTAGTTTTGTTTTAATTAAATTTGCAAAATTTAATAATTACTCTTCCATTATTAAGCTAGTAAAATTGCGTAATACAATAAACCTTGTAAAATGAGTGATTTCTTATGTACATAACTAAAAATGAAATTTTTAATACTTTGAATCACAGTAGATATCTTATTTATTGAAAAAATAAGTTTTACTGTTTGTCGCTAGATACTCAGTTAGTTCACTTTTAACAGCTGAAACATAGATTGATGTTTTTTCATATTTTTATACATCCTGTTCTAAAGTTTTTGTTAACAAAAAAGAAAAATTGAATAGACTTTGTTTCCTCTTATAGAAAGTAAGTAGGAAGTAAAAAACTTTTATGTATAATTTTTTCGTGCTTAAACTTCTTATACATTCAGCAATTAGATTTACTACAAAAATTCTAAAATAAATTATATGATTATTTATTAAAATTTCTAACGTTATGCTTTGTAATCAATTCATTTCTACAATCTAATTTCAATATCATTGAAGCTACTTCGTCTGTTTGCTTAGTTTACTATATCGCTAGTTTAAATTTAAAATATCATTTTTAACTTATTAAATACAGTTAAGCATGTTCTATGCTAGAATATTTAGCTGTTAATTTAACTAAAACTAAGTTATTTAATGGATATTCACACAAATAAAATAATGTTATAAGAGTTTTAACTATAGTTCTAGTACAATGTACAACAACTATTAATAATAAATATATGATCAGACTTAATATATTCTAAATTTTATTTCAATAAAAAAATTCAAAAAAAGTAAAAAATAGACATTTTTCAAATATTACTGTATAATAAACTACTTTTAAAAGTGCTTTGCTTTAACACGCTTATAGCTAAGGAGTTATTTTTTTATTGTATTATAATTTTATGTGATTTGTTGTACACAAAAAAATGGTCTGAGCTCTATTACAAAATTTTATTTTAAAGA